>NW_018165318.1:1682947-1686539 GCF_001263595.1 Phalaenopsis equestris | reverse complement strand
TATATATATATATATATATATATATAATTATTTTAAATTATTTTATAATTCGAATAATAACAATTCGAACACGAACGAACGCATCACTGTTCTTGTTTGATTCGTTTAACTAACCGAATGAAAAAAAAAATTCACATTTGTTTCGTTTACTTATCGAACGAATCGAACATGAACTCATTGACGAAGCAAACGCGAACTGCTTGCAAACAACGAGTTTTTTTGACAACCCTACTGATAGGGTGTCACATGGCAACCCGGCCCCAAATCGTGCATGTCAGTAAACCCAAATTATCACGTGGCTCCCTGTTATTGACAGGTCACACATTTTGAATTTGCAAATGTAAAACTGTAAATTTTTAAATCGCCCAAATTAAACTCATTAATTGCATTAATGTTTTCAATGATCGAAGACATGGGGTCTGGCATTTTGACCGCCCTGATTTCATCGGATCCGCTTATTGCTTTATTTGACATTTGACGATTGGATCATTTTCATACAAAAATGACAATAGAATCTTGCCTAAATATTTAAAAAAGTTTATATTTAAAAATTAAGATGCAAACAAGTAATCGAATTGTTGATGCACACTGTAAATCAATTAGTCAGGGTTATAATTGAGCCAAGTCAAGTCGTCAAATATCTCATGGATTTAACTTGACTTGAATTGGCAATAATATAAGTTGTTCTTATTCACCCTATGCTCGACTTAAACTTTTTAATATATATTCATATTTGGCTTGATTTATTTTTTTAATAATTATATTTAATTTGTTTATATTTATTGAACAACTAATTAAACAAGTTAATGAATAAGTTAGTATTTGAATTTATATCTCACATTTTATGTTAATTTATTAATAAATAAGTTTATAAATCTAAATAAATAAGCAAGGAAATTAATTAAATATTAATAAAATGAAAATAAATTGTAAATAAGTTTATCTGCAATGAAATAGTATTTAGCAAAAATTAATTGCTCATATTTGGCACATACTAATTTTTTTTTATTAAAATAGAAAAACAAAAACTAATTGTGCTAAAGTTTAATGTATATTAACATTAAACTATAACATGTTATTATTTAATATTAAATTTAACAAGTTAAACTTAATTAATTTTTATTTAAATAATATATTACAAATGATATAATCTATCAGTGAACTAGCTATGCATAATTTAACATGTTACTCGTTGAATGATAAAGGAGTTTGTTCGTTGATATAAATAAAGAATCTGAATATTGTTTAAGTACAGTTAAATTAACCTTCAAGCTTTTGAAAACATTCTTTTTGCTTGTTTACTAATTTCGAGCAAATATGATCATTCATCGACTAAAAAGTTCATTTACAAGCTTACAACCCCAACCATAAGGTTCTACACTGATGTTGCATCCTAAATTATTTGTGAAACTCGCACTAAAAAGGAAAATAAAGGA
Source organism: Phalaenopsis equestris (assembly GCF_001263595.1). Classification (NCBI taxonomy): domain Eukaryota; kingdom Viridiplantae; phylum Streptophyta; class Magnoliopsida; order Asparagales; family Orchidaceae; genus Phalaenopsis; species Phalaenopsis equestris. Next base: position 1,685,103 of record NW_018165318.1, on the reverse strand, counting down.
TGCGAACCCAGAAAAAAGGATCGTTGCGTCGAAAGCTTCGTGGGGTAAGCTACATAAAATGGACTACATAGAATGAGAAATATACATATATTACATGTCCAATAATAAATGTAGCTTGATCCTAGACAATCTTTTGAATAAAAAAGGCTATGTTCGCACATGCTTAGTTGACCTAAAGTAAGATTATATACATGTTCTATGTGAGAAATATTATTCTTGGATTAGATACTCCAGATGCAGGTTTGTTGAGTTTAATGGCTCATATTGTTTGGTTGATGCCATTGTTTTGGTTCAGAAGCTATTTTGTAGTGAGGTGGATGAAGTTGGTGGTTAGACGTAGGAAATCACATGATAAGTTTTTTTTCTTTTATTTCATTGGAATTATTAAGGATATGATTTATAAACCAAGATTACATTAGAATTATTAAAGATGGAAGGATATAAATATCAGGAGCTTTTGAGTACATGCCACGATATTTCTTATGTATTAACATTTCTAACACCTAAATATTCATAATTGCATACGTAAGACTCGGACCCTTGTAGCACTCATTTTCTTTTTAAAATGAATTATGCATTTTGATGGTTGAGGAGTGCACCAAGGTGTTATAAGCCTAAATATCAAATTTTGGGTATTAGATATGTAAATACATAAGAATTGTGTGGTTTGTTGATGAGTACGCAAGTGTAAAATTGCTTTTATCAAATTCATATAGTCCTTTGCCTACCTCAAAGCCATTGCTCCCCTTCGGAGGGCAATCGCTTAAGGGCTGTCTGGCAACATATTAGATTTACGTTATTAGGATTCAATAAATATGGTGAATACTGATTTACTAAAGCTTATACAAAAAACTGTTTGGCAATAGATTAAGGGTGTGTTTGGGGCAGCTTATTGCCTGCGACGACGTTTTGAAAACGCAGTTTACCCTTTTTTTTTTTTTTGTGTTTGGGCGGGGTTTTTCAGCAGACTTTTTTTTCTTTAATAAACGCGGCTGAGGGATCGACCTAGCGGTTCACGTTCATTTGCTGATTATTACCAACCTGCCCTTGGTTTTTCGTCTCGTCTGCCCTAGCGTGATCCTCCTCTAGTTCTCTCTTTCTAGTCTTGTCTCATCTCCTAGCTCCTTCGCCTCTCATCCTCTCACTCATTACTCCTCTCTCTGATCTCTACAAAACTATAGATCTGTAAGTATGGAATGGTTTTCGTATGGATGGAATGGTTTTTGTAGTAGGCGTTCCTTCGACTGATATGGATTTCATTGGGTTATGTTGGCTTTCGTATTTTTGGCTTTATGCATTCTACTGGATTTTTTATTAAGTTTGGCATTCAATATGGGTTTTCACCCCTTCTCTGCTTCTCCTTCTCCAATTCTTCATAATTTGCGATTTATTTGGATTTTGGTTTAGAATGGTGTAAGTTACGTATATTGTTTTTGTTGGCTTGGATTGGCCATGCGACCCATTCTTGTTATTGCACCTAAATTTTTTTTTAGCTCGAGGGGGCTGCACTTGCAGTTGAACTAGCCTTTTTTTACGTATTGTTTCTATATGTATTGAGATGTTTATCCTCATTCAAAAACTACAGTGGAAGTGTTTGGTGCTTTACGGTGGAAGTGAATCATGTTCTTTATCAGAGGCAGAATGATTATTTATACAAAAATAGCTGGATAGCTTATTCAGTCAAGGGTAGAATGATCATTCGTCCAGAAACTGGTGCAAATTTCTGTTTTTCAAATGCACAAATCAAATTGTCTGTCAACTTATATGGATCGGCCGCTGATCAGCAGCTTACCAGGATAAGTTGCTTATCTGGATAAGTTGTATAAGTTGTAGTTGCCCCAAATAGACCATTAATAAATCATGTAAATCTAATGAAAGTGCTTGGTAAGATTTAACCTATCACATTGTTCTCACTTGCACTTTTACCTTCGTTGCACCGTAAATCCGTCGAATCACGGGATTTAGTAAATCCTGGATTTACGGCCGAAATCAACGGCTTCATTTTGTCCAAAATGACCTTATGGCAAAATTTAGCCCATATCTTGCTTACATCCAGAGATAAATCCGTTGCCAGATAGCCCCTTAAGCTTATAACTGAGTTCAAATAGTTATTCTCTGCGAGGACAAAGCTCGCCTTTATAAAGTAGTTGCTTAAG
>NW_018165318.1:1666621-1674770 GCF_001263595.1 Phalaenopsis equestris | reverse complement strand
TTCAGCAGGGTTGTCTTTCACTCCTTGGCCCGTGGTAGGTTGTAGGTTGTTCGATTGACAGTTTTATTGTATTAGATGAAACTTATCATATAAATCTTACTCGAGTCTACTGTTAATTTTGAGATTTCGAACTCTTTAAGGATTACTTTTTTTAATTATGAACTTGCAACCCTTACTTTTTTTATGTTCTCTTACTATATTTAATGAGCATTGAGCATATTGAAATGTTGGAGATAATATAAAGTAAATCAAGGGAAGATGATCAATAGGCATGATTCAATGATAAGTTTGAATGAGCTACAAATTTGATTGTAATTTCATAATGTATTTGATATTACCTATAATTTTGGTTGAAATTTTATATTGTATTTTGTGTGTAGTTAGAGATTATTATTTTTATTTTATAATTATAAATTTATGGACATAATTTTTTTTTCCCATTTTTATGCATATTTTTCTTGACATTCTTTGAGCATTTCAAGCAAGTTCGAGCTAAATGAACTTATTTCAAACACCTACATTAACTTAATAGATAACTTCAAATTTGGTCGAATTCGAACTCAAATGAACAAAACAAACATTTTTCAAATAATTAAATTCGAACACAAACATTTATTCAACGAACTAAATTGAACTCGAACAAAATTCAAACATAAAAAATATTATAAACGAGCCGATCACAAAAAAATTATAAACGCACCGAACACAAACAAATACTGAATTCAATCATGTTTGACTCATTTACGCCACAATCAGGATAGGCATAAAACGAGAAATATACAATCAATTTTCCATATATTTTATATCTCCTGAATATTTATTCTTTTTTATAGAATATGAAATGTCAAAATAAATATAATTGAAATAAAAATTTAATCAAAGTCATTCTATGATTAAATTTGTTTCTGCTTGAGATTGAATCGATCTACGATGATTGAAATCTAAACTCCATCAATGCAATTCATGTCTTTGGCCCATAAAATATATCGGCCTTTCGGTGAATTTAGTTATAAATAGTAACAAAATTTAAATTGGGCCAAACACCCAAATGAGTCCGTGCACTATTGAGCCTCAAAAATGTTCTTGGCGGGCCCTTCATCAAGAACTAAGAAAAGAAAAAGAAGAATCAGGAGAGGATTTACTACTTAAATTTTTTATCATAATTAATTTTAATTTATTTTTTTCTTATTGTTGATAAAGATACAATTGGCATAACCTTTTCCTTTGTTAACAGTAGCCAGAGATGTAAACAAGCTATAGTCCCAATCACCTCCTCTTTTGAGCTCGAGCTTGCTTTCTTAATCGAGTTCATACTTGAACTTGAGCTTATTCGAATTAGCTCATGAGCCAACGCATTCATCTCGAGAGAGAAAAAATATTTTTAATACTTGAAATGGATGTAATGAAATAATAATATAAAAAAATCATATATTTAATTAGAATAAATTTTGAAAAAAAAATTAATATCATTGCACTTAAGTTTTTGTAGTTTAATATATTTTAAGTGTATGGCATAATAACACACACACATATATATATATATATATATATATAATGGGTTGATTCATGATGTAATAATTCAATTGATTTTTACATGATGATAAATTAATTTTGTTGTTGTTTATGGACGAGACATTTGAATCACAGATGATTTTTTTTTAAAATGATTGCATTAAAGTGTGTTCACATGTCAAAGAGTGGGTATGGAGTCATGGTCATATTTCCTTAATTGATGTGGAAGCAATGAGTTTGGATGGGGATAGGGAGCCATAATTATGTTTCCTTAATTGTAATTTTATAATTAATAAAATGAAATATTAAATCATTTTAAATGCACAAATTTGCATCATTTTTATGAAAGGTTCAAAATATAAAATGTAATTAAAGAATATAAATCTATTCTATATTTTTACAAAGTAGGATAAGACTAATAAATGTATGAAGTAGGCATGAGGCCACTGACAAATATATGATATGATATTAAATTTAGATGAATATAGGAAAGTTCATCATAATTGTGCATACGAAAATTGATGTCTAACACCTTAATATGTGAAATCATTAAATATCATTAATAAATATTATTCATTAGGATTAGCCATCTAGATTAATACATACTTTGTGAAACATTAAAGAAAATTAAGACATGCATATAAATAATCTAGCATGCATATAGATATTAAGACATTCATTAGGATTAGCCATCTAGATTAATGATTAAAACATACTTTGTGAAACATTAAAGAAAATTATTATTTATTTATTATAACTTATTATTACATTACAAAAACTGGATAGTGCATATTTTTTTGTCTTATTGTTGCACAAAAATCTACATACATAATTAAAAGAAGCTCGCAAATAAGTAAAATAATGTAGGATCGCTACATACAAAACTTACGAAAACAATATATGTATGGTCTAAACCAGTTGAATCAATCTATTATATGGATGAAAATTTACTTTAGTCTATCATTCTTTCAAACTCAAGAAAATGGCATTAGAACATTTGGATAATCTACTTGGACGCTTGTTAATAGGATCAATAGAATGATAAAGAATAGCGAAGAATGTCAAAAATCAATGTCTATCTATAGCTAAATAAAAGTTAGTAATAGCTTTTATTAATGGTTGCAACAATAATTACAAAATAATTATTGCTTGATGATGAACAAATAAATCGTAGTAAGGTAAATATGGTTGCGTGATGATTCTCAAGAGACATCGATCAACAAACAGTACTTAGAAGTTGACGTGCTCTAAAAATTTTAAATTTTTGAGCTCTCATTGATTTTCAAATCCCATTCATTTCAAAATAGAAGTTTATTTATAATTTTATTGAGTGATATTTTGATTATATATTCTAGTTTCTCAAGTACTCTATTAGTCGACTCTGCTTTATCAGTTTAAGCATGTTAACAACCATGAAATTGAGTGATACTAGTTAGGCTCATTGAATTCATTTCATCATGACTTGACGGATAAAGAAGTAATATTGAGAAATTATTTTTTTTGTTAAGCAATGCAATGAAGCTTCTAGTTAATTTTGGATAATTTGGACTAGAGCAGTGTAATTTTGTTATTAATAGATTCATACCATCAAAAAAATTGCTTGGATTTTAAACTTGTTGAATACATTACTTGGACAAACAATTGCATGGAATTTAAGTTTGTTGAATACATTACTTACATGATCCTTAAGGCGATTGTAAACATTTTCCTCTGCATACCTGCATCAAAATCTATGCTTAATTAATATTTTATCTAGTGATGTTTGCTTATCATGATCCAATTTACTCAAATGTCATTTAAATTTCTTCTGACCATTTTGATATAATGCATTATAAAAATTAACTCTTAAATTATACTCATCACTAAATGTATTTAAAATTGGGGGACCTGTCTGATTTCGATTGTCCTCTTCACCTAAACATTGTTGATCTCTTCTTGATCCCAGTCAACTTTTTTTTTTTTGTTGATCATAGACAAATTTTTTCTATCTTGTCAACTTCTTCATTAGATCTTGTTCATCTGAAATCAATAATAAAATTGATAAAATATTAGATGTTGTAAATATCAAATTTTAAATACTAATGTTGAATTCATTTAGGACGTGGGGTCTCGTATTGTTCTTTGGTTCATATAAATCGAAAGTTACTTGTGTAAGGAGGAGACAGAAAGAATAGTGAGGATATCTTCCAGACTCAAACTCTCAATCCCTATGGTGAGCACTTCTTTCCAATTAGAGAGAGAGGGAGAGAGATGGGCTGAAGGAGGAAAAAGAGGGGGATGGAGAGAATGAGTGAGAAAGTGCCCCATAGGTGGGAAGACACATCAATTTATACGCCACATAGATGGTCTTATTTACATGAAAGAGAGATTATGTAATTATGAAACATATAGTCTGGATATTCTCCCTGATCTCTTGATAGAAAATGATGGTGTGGATGTCATCCCGCTCATAAATGGTTGTTAGTGTTCGTTAAACTTTTCATACTATCAACTTCAGTCATTTATCTTTTTTGATGATCACCAATTGAGCAAACTAATTTGACTAGTTCGAGGAGAGCGTCTCGAATCCTAGAGAAGTCATAGATGACACTTCAACAATAATAGTTGTATTGATAAATCACTTCTTTAGATCAACCCGAAAGGTTCATTTAATGGGCCAATCTTGTAAGCTAGTTCACCAGACGATCATTGTTTGCTTGCAAGCTAAAAGGATGCGTGGATCGTACTTAATGATGGGCTATAAATAATGTGATCCCACTTGACCCATTGGCCACAAATTGGGTGAAGGAAGCCCAATTACCGTTTTGTTGGCCCATAGCGACTGATTATTCATATACAATTAATTATGTAAATAATAATATTTGAATAATGTATGCAACTTCCCTTCACAAATTTTAAAAAGCCTTATAATCAAATTTTAATCAATATATTTGATACATGATTAACAAAATTTATTATTTGGCATGAAATCTGAGACGATTTAGCACGAATCTCAGAGAATTTTGGACATGAATTGTTCAAACTACAAGAAAAAATTATTGAGAACTTTGATTTAAACAAACTTATAGTTAAACTGTTTGGCTTGATGAAATGAACATAATAACACAAAAATTTATCTAATCTGAGTCAAATCAATCCTAAATCAAGCCATTGAACTACATTTGGAAGCTTTGGCTGGCTAATTGAAAGATCATATCGATTACATATCCATGAGCTTAAAGTCGTATCGAGCGTCTGGCTGAGACGAATCCAGTGAGCCTAAGGGCACTCAATTGTGATATCATAAAGATATTTTAATGTTCAGCAAATGTTGTCCAATGGAGAGAGTCTCTCTGGGCTTTTTGATGGAGCGGTCTTGATTCCTTATTTATAGGTAGGCCTCTCCTATGCTCTATAAGTAAAGACCCGCCCCACCCACTTAATAATAAGGGAATTAGGCCTTAAATCGAAAGAAGAGTTGGACCTGGAGCTAGTTTGCAAATAAGTTAAATTCTAATGTCTTTTCGAACCGAAGATCGGTGAATGTTTTCCGCTCCTGCAGCCTTCGACCACTGTCGGTTGACACTTGGTTATTGAAGAGAAGTTCCATGCGAAGTCTAAGACATAAGTTGCGTAGTAACCACTAACATCGTGAAGTAATGAAGCACTGTATTGAGTAACCGCCAACGACACAAAGTCACAAAACTTCATTCAAAATAATTTATTAACTTGAGCACGGTGCAATGATGCCCCTCAAAGATTATATATTGAACCCCTGTAACTACTCCCAACCGTGATAGCTCTCGTCTGCTCTGAACATTGTACTTTGAGGAATTGTGTAACTCTTTCTCGCCTGCGGGTCAACAACTTGAGCGTATAATTGCTAACTCATGGCGGTTCATTTCAGCTGGGCTAGGTCCCGTAATTTTTTCCCTTTCTAAATTTTCACGTAAAATTTTTGATGTTTCTACCGGCCACTAATTACTTGAGCGTGTGACGAACTTTTGTACAACGCTCAGATGCTAATAATCACTTTAACACCGTGAATATTTAGCATGTATCAATATTCTCAGCCAACTTTTCCTTCAAAGGGTATCACTTGAATTTATCAAGCTAACAACCCAGCCATAACAATCATAATTGTAATGTTTTCCTTTGGCTAAATATTATTTTTTTGGGCCATTTACATACATACCACCCAATTCTCATGTTTTCACATATCTGACGCTTAACTTTATATTTATATCACGCAAATCTTTTTTTATTTCATCAAAAACAACTACAATTAACTTCTAAAAGCGAAATTTACATTTCATGCTTCATATAAAGTGCTATCTACACAAAAATTAAAGTCTGCGTGTTATTTATAAATAAATAAGAATTCGGTGATATATATATATATATATATATATATATCTTTCTTTTGCATTTTCCAATAAATTACTAGTTTAAAATAGTATAATAGTAAATGTTACAGCTGAATATTTACAAAAATACCACTAAACCTTTGAAATAAAAGCATTTCCCAATCTAAAGCATAATAAAATATAATTGGTGGACCCAACATCCGACCTTCATGAATCCGCTTTAATATATCTAATCCGACCTCCCAATTATTAACCTGGAATCCGAGGGAATTCCGTATTCGCGCGTGAACCGACCCCACCAGATCTCCCTTCCTCCTCTGATCCCATCTTCTCCTACAAAAGGCCCCCTCCCCCCCGCCTCCCCTACCAGCCCGAGCAGAGCCATGATCGACACTGATCGCCGGATTTCAGCACTAACACCCGCCGCACATGCCGCCGCCCTTCGCCGTTTCTCCACTCGCGCCGCCTCCTCCACCACAATCCCCGCCCCGACCTCCTTAGCCGCCTGCACCTCCCTCACCCCTCAGGCCGAATTCATCCTCTCCCACCTTCGCTCCATCGGCGTCCACATCCTCCCCGGCTTATCTCCTTCCGAGCTCACCCGAGCGGAGGCGGAGTTCGGCTTCTCCTTCCCGCCGGATTTCCGAGCTCTCCTCTCCCTCGGTCTCCCGTTCGGTCCCGGGTTCAGCGACTGGCGATCCATATCTCAACTTCGCTCCCTTCTCGATCTCCCTGCTGCATCCATCTCCTTCCAGATTGCATTCCCCCGACGCCATTCATTCTGGCCTAAATCGTCTTGGGGCCCCCGTCCAAACGATCCCGAAGAAGCCCTCCGGTTTGCTCGCTCCGCTCTTCGCCGCGCACCTCTCCTTCTCCCTGTTTTCAACCGATGCTATCTTCCCTGCCTCCCTGCACTCGCCGGAAACCCCCTTTTTCTCGTCGACGACTCCCGCGTCTCCATCTGCGCGCTTGATCTCTCTGATTTCTTTCTCTCCAGCTTTTCCCCCTCCGTGCGTCTCCAGCGGCAGTTATCTACGGCCAATCCTCGAGCCCCATTTCTCCTCGATTACACCTCGCGCCGATCCCTAGACTCGGCAGCAAGAACCCCTCGATGGATCGAGTTCTGGACCGAAGCCGCCTCCTTCGATCGCCGTCAAAGGAACTCCTCATCCTTTTCATCCACGGAGCAAATCGTAGAAATCACGCAGCAGAGGATGTCGCCGCCGGCTTGGGTTGGGAGGTATTTAGATCGGATAGGGGAAATGCTGAGGAATGGAGGGTGGAGGGAGAACGATGTTGTCGAGATGGTGGAGGTTGCCGCATCAGGGTTCTTTGATAACACCCGCGGCGGCGAAAACGACGCGATAGCCGTGGATGGGGAGGTGTTTCTGGATGCTCTGCTTCTGGAAGCTAATCGGTGCGGAGATTCGCTCCGTCGTGCTGGGTGGAGCTCGGAGGAGGTTTCTGATGCGCTGGGAATGGATTTCCGGCGAACAGGAAGAAGATGCCGGAAGGCCGTGCGGCTTCCAAAGAGTATTGCGGCCAAGATCGAGAAGCTCGCCGACGCGGTCTCCCGCACGTCCTAATTTGTTGAACCTTTAAAAGCGAAAAATGTGTGTTAAACTTAGATGTTTGTATTCTATATAGTAAAAACAAAATTAATGATAGTATTATAAATGAGCTTAGCAAATCAAACATGTTTCTTTTTCTTAGACAGAAAATTTACAAGAATATCTAACAAATTCTTGGTTTTATATTAAAACGTAAATAAAGCAAATATAAATTGAATTAAATTCAAAATAAAAAATAATACCATTTATGCACAGTTATTTATCCCTAACACCCTCGATCTCGGCAACTCCAGCGGCCCCATCTAGTTCATGTCCCATATTTCTTCTATCTCATCCCCATTTTCGACCATTTGCTCGTCTGCCGCCGCCATGGGGAGAACAATCTTTATTTTTGAAGATGTGTAAAATCACAAAATGTTTTTTTTTTTCTATTTTTTCATATATTGTATAAGAAAATGTATTGAGGAGAATGTTGGGTGTGGTGCAAAATTATTTAATTGCCTAAATTATTGTTAGATCCTATATTGTCCTTTGCAATAATGCCCCAAGAGTTTAGGATTTAGTGAAAGAATGAGGAGCGAAACAGAGTATAACAAGTAAGCAGTTTTTTTTGTAGACAGAGTTGATGAAAAGTCGTTTTAATTGTATTTTTGTCTTCTATTTATATAGACATATTTTGTACAAAAACATAAGGGAGAGAACGGTTATGAAAACCGCTCT
>NW_018165318.1:1655879-1666550 GCF_001263595.1 Phalaenopsis equestris | reverse complement strand
ACGTTTAAGAAAGCCGCTCTTAATGAAATCGCTTTAACTAATTGTATGGATTTCATATCATATATATATTATAATTTGAATTTTAATATGATGATAATTCGTGACTGATTTGTTTGAAATGGAGCGACTAAGGTGACCGTGCCGTGGGTTGGTTGGTTGGTTAAGTGTCTATCTCGTCTGTTGTGGTAAAGGCAGGTTGACCGATTAGTCACGATCAAGGATTTTTGTCAGCACTCTGATCGGTCAAGATTGTCGTCATTTTTTGTTGTTCAAATCTCTCATCATTGTGTGGTTGGCAGTAGGGCGGTAGAATGTTTTGGTTGTCTGGTCGTCGTTTGAGTCGTTCAAGTGCTTTGAGATTTGTGTTGATAAATGATGTGTATACAATTATATAAGTGTAAATGCAAAATTTTATTTCTTATATAGAAAATTTTAAATTTTAAGATGGGCAACCCTGAAAACACTTTCATTGTTGTCGTCCAACTCAATGTCATTGCGAGACTCAACTAACACCATTAAATATCAATCAAGGGGTGCTTTAAACATACCAAAATAATTTTAGATGTGAACTATGTAATACTAAATTATAGGTGCCATATATATATATATATATAGCATATGAATTGGAATGGCATATGAATTTTGCTTTTACGTTTTCCTGAAGTCATATAAAATAAAAATAAAGCGAAAAAGTTAATAACGCAGATCTAGACATATATCAAACATGCGAGGAGCTACCCACAACTATAGCGGAAGCGTGAGTTATGTCTCGGCGCCTGACCATCTCCTTTTGTTTTGGCTGCCGTCAAAATCAGATAGAAAAAAAAAAAAAAAAAAAAAAAAAAAAAAAAAAGACAGAATATGTTGAAGATGCCCCAATAGTTATGAGATGCTCTTGATGTGCATTCATGACAATAGGATACATAGCTAACTAACCATTATTTAAGAACGAGTAGTACACATTTCATGCGGTATGATGCAAGAAAAATATCTTTGATGTCAAGAGAATATTACATATGGAGTCTGTGTACATACGTACTTTGTGTATAATAATATTATATGTTGTTTTATAATATGGGTACGATAGTATACAACACGAAGTGCGCGTGCATACGAACTCTACGTATCTTGATATGTTTATACTTTATGTTAGATTAAAAGAATGACTTTTTTTTTAAATGTAATATGAAATATTGGGTAATATTAATGTAGAAATCAAACTTTTAGGTCTTGTATGTGTAATTACATGGGAATTGGGTGTAATGTATGTAAATGCCCCTAAAATTTATTGGAGAAATTTTTTTGTCATCTATAAAAACTTTAAGTTTGAACCATTAATCTTTTACACTTATTTTCCTTAAATTTGATGTCAAAATGTCATTCCCTAAATACAATTAAAGATCAAATGTAATCTTTCACATCCATGATTTTAGTACGTCAAAATTGATGTAAATAAATTAATCATAAGTTAGATTAGCAACATATTGAAAAATCAAATAAAATTTTAATTTTATACACATCATATATGAAAATTATATGTGAATGGATCTTAAATATTAGAAATGGTAGAGTATGGTCCACTATGTTTGGGCGGTTACTTTGCTTCGAAGAATCAAACTTCTTCACATATAACCCCTTTCGTCTTCCGCTTTTGTGAAATGAAGCATCTCTTCGCTCATTTCTGTTCTTAATAAAAGCTTCGGATGACTCTCCTTGAGTTAGAAGTAACGCTTTGAGTTCTTCTTCGGTTTCCTCGGGATAGAGAAAGGTTTCCTCGGGGCAGAGAAAGAGAAGTGCAATAAGGAGCAGTTCCTTGCAGCAAAAGGAAGAAGAAGAAGATTGTTCTCTCTAGGCTTCTTCTTGGTGGCTTGTGGCATAAGAGAAATTGAGTTTATTTCTCTTGTAAGTTTGTTTTCTTCGGTGTATCTCGATGTAGAGTTTTTTTCGGTGTATCTCAGTATAGAGAGAGAAGAACAGAGAGAACAACGAAGAGTGAGAGATTTCTCTTGTAAGTTGATGTGAACGACTGTTGTAAATTCCTCAAGTAGTAAAATCCTCTGCAACTCCGTGGACGTAGGCAATTTGCTGAACCACTTAAATATGTGTGTTCTGTTGTGTTGTTCTTTTCTGATGTGATTTTTCTCGTTTTATTTTTCACTTCATAGAGTGTTCTCTTGTTTGATTTATATATATACCACATCAACTGATATATCTAAATCTCGCAACAACAACATTAAATTGGTGGCCACCAATTTCGAAACAATCATGATAAAATATTATATAAAATAGTGAATGAAAATAAAGCGAGCACACACATAGATATTACCAATATATATAGTCAGCATTTTGGCATGTTGAATATTAATATGGACCCTTTATAATAAATAATAAATGATTAAAAAATGAAAAGAGAAAGCCAAGAAGCACAGAGAACGAAATACTTCATTCCATCATTGATTGTATATATAAAATGCATGACACAATATGACTCATTAATAATCAAATATGTTTTAACACCGCTTAAATCACCCATTATAATTATATAAAGTACCAACCCAACTAGTGTAAGACATAATTACACAAAATATTTATAAAGTCCATAAGATGATACCCTTTCTCTTTATCAAGAGAAAATCTAGAGCAGATGAAATATAAATTTTAAAATTTAAAAGCCCTTAATAAAATAAACATAAATATTAGATGCTTTGAAGGGCTCTATAAGGAAAAATTATTTCATACGGATCGACGGTCAGGATGTATTTCGGTGGCCCCACCTAAATTTAAAAAAAAAACTGAAATAATCCTGACCGTAGATCACCGTTATCTACGGTCAGGATCGGACACCGCATGCAGAGATGCATGCGGTGTCCTTATGCAATAATTTCTCGCTATAAGGGTCCTTAATGAGAAGACAACTCTCAACTAAATCTTTGCTTTGCATTTTCTTGATATCACTATCAAGTCTTCATACATATTTACAAACACCTTCACAAATATCAAAAAAATGGAAAGAAATTATCGCTAAACATTGAGGATGAAATACAAGCAATCATAATGCTATTTAAAAGTTCATGAATCTCGCTCACAGAATAACAGAGAATAAGAAATAATTGCATACCGTCGAGAATTTTATAAAAATGAAAAATATAAGTTGGGGTTTTATCATGAATTTTGATATTGGAGTGAGAATTTAAAAAAATGGATAAAAGAGGATGCTTGATCTGTAAATAGCAATGTTTCGGGTGATCTGCATGTCATTGCCCTAAAAACAAATTTCATTTATTTCAAGAGATTCATGGCTTTGACTGGTCTTCCATGATTTCTAATTCTGCAGCGGCTTCCTCTTGGTGGAGGAAAGCAGAACAAGGACCTTCTTTTCCAAAGGGAGTTCAGTTGCTGTGGGGAATATAGATGACCACACGATAGCCAGAAGGAATGGACCCTTTCCTTCCATAGCTTTTGGGGGCATTTACATACATAGACAAAAGTCTTATGTATTTACATATGTAACACCTAAATTCTTATATTTACATGACTATTGGCGTGCTAAAAGTGTTAATAAAATGCTTTGGTGTTAGATATGTAAATACATAAAATGGTGTGATATGCAAATTTCCCTGAAGGAAAAGCTTGTCTCATCAATTTACAGTGACACAATTTCTTCTTTAAAAATAATTATGGCAAAAGAATATACCAAAATAATCATATTTTTTGTTATAGAAAAGTAATTGCTTTAGTTTCTAAGTAATAATTAATTAATAATTTCAATGGTTTAGGGTTTTTGTTTCAATTTAGTTTTATTATTATTATTTTTTTTTACCCCTCATGTAATATAAAATGTTACAAATTTTTATTTAAGATGCAAAATAAATGTGATTATCTAAAAAAGCTTCAGGTTGCAAAACACATTATTTGCGCTAAAGGCATAACTTGCAAAAAAAAAATTTTTTTATAAATTTTCATTTGAAATAATAAATTTATAAAATTCAAGTGAAATTATTGAGTTTTGAGCATAATTTCATGTTGTTTAGGTGAGTTTTACAAAATTTTCACCCCAATTACATAGAAATTTTGTGGCAATGAAATGACATAACACCATGAGCTAGGAAGATACCGACCTCAACATCACTTTATGTAAAGATAATAGACTGTTAATTTAGAGTTTAAAATATATTTTTTTGAAATAGAAGTGATGATATTCATTTCCAATTCAAAGCTTAAACTTATAAATGAAATTGCTACTTCTAAATAACTACATTTTAAAATTATTTGATATGAGAATAGTTGGATCTCGGCTTGTTTGTGAATCCACTCTACTAAGAAATAAGGTGAAATAAAGAGGACATTGAGTGAAGGACAGGACATAGACAATAGAGAGAGAATTCTCTTTTATAATACTCGGTGGAGATTCAACTTCTGTTATGATGTTCTCTCCTATTTATAGAAGGGATGGCTTATAAAATGCAAAGTAGAGCATTTATTATACAAGAAACTCATGAGATATCCTACCTATCTCCCTTGGCTTCTTATGGTGTGGTATAACAAGAATATGCTAGATTGAATCTCTCAAAGGAATGACCCTGCCTGGACGACAGAACCCTACCTCGACGATCAACCTAACCTAGAGGACCCAGACTAGACGACCGATCTAGCCTAAATGGCCCAGCATGGACGATGACCCATCCTGAACAACCGACCCAACCTAAACGACCTAGCCCGAACGACCAACCCAGTCTGGAGGACTAACCAGCCTTGATGTCCGACTCTGTCTGGATGAATGAGCCAATTCAGCCAATCGAGCTGACTTTGTCGACCTGAAGCAAATTAAGTTTATTTGGCCTAGCCATAAAATAACTGAACGACAAGCTTATACATGTAAAATATAAAAAATGTCCCATTATATACCCCTTTAATGCAGGGCAAAAATGTAATATTATCATTATGTGTCATCTCCTCTATAAATATGAGAATTATTTTATGAATAAAACATGATTGATCACAGTTCATTCTCTCTCTGTCTCTCATTATTTGCGCCCTATTCCCGGGGTGTGATTTATGAACAAATCAAGATTCGACAGGTGTGGATATTTTAATTATCATTATCTTAATAACCTCTCTCTTGTTAATTGTTTATCATAAATGCTTCTCTTATACAAGTTTATCTTCTGAGAAGATTGTTCTCTTGCATGAGTTCATCTCTTAAGAGAGTTGTTCTCTTGAACGAGTTAATTGGATGCATGTCTAAAACCTGGTGATGCGAAATAGTAAGATGCAACCAGAGCGAGGGAAGAAGCTGTCGATGATAGAATCTAGTCAATCGGGGCTAGGCCACGACGATCTCAACAGGGACAGACAACACATACATGGATGAAAAACTGCGACATGGACAAAGGTAAAGTATCATGAAGAAATGTGGTTGATAATGTTGGTCCAAACATATAAAATAAGCTATGTAACTAATTAGACAAGTGTCCAATTCTTATTCGCTTAGTTTGCTTAGGTTGTTGGAAACATGGAAGGTTAGGAATGAGTGAGGATAGTATAGATAATATTTTGCAAGAGTGGGAAGCACAGAAAAAAAATAATTATTTGGTTTTCTCCTTCTCTATCTGCAACTTTTTTTCTTCCTTCCTACATGTACTCTTCTCCTTCCCTTAGTTACCACAAGGCCCTTTGTTCTATTGCTCCTTTTATTTCCATCTAATATGCTATATTTCCAGTTTTTGACAACAATCAGTTATGTATCAGTTTTTCAACAACAAAAAATTCTTCTAAAGGAATTATCATTGGTGTTTTCATTGAGATTTGCCCGACCACAATGGCAGGCAACATGAACATCACTGGATCGAAAACTGATGCATCATTCAACATATTTGAGATTGTGAATATTCTTAGATAAGTGCAACTATGTTTAACCTTATTCAATCTCAAGCAAGATCAAGCAAGTAAAACAACCACACCTATCACATCACAACTCACAACACCTATTTCCAGGCATGATCGATGTTATGGGTAATACTCCTTTCAAGACATGAGAATAGAAATTTCTCATTATTCTGACGTAAACCCAAAGACGTGGATTATGAAGATTGAACAATACTATGAATTTCACCAATTGACGGATGTTGATAAACTGAGATTGATTGCCTTTCAAATAGATGGACTACTGAAGAGTGGCATTTATGGTTGACCAAGACTAAGCACTTGACAAACTGGGTGAATTTCCTCGCAGCTCTAAAAACTTGTTTTTGGACCATCAAAGTACCGTGACTTGCATGATGAACTTACAAAACTCACTCAAACTTCAATGGTTGTTGTATACTAATTACAATTTGAAAGATTATCAAATCATATTACAGAAATTGATGAAGCCTTCTTACAAAAATGCTTTAAATTTGGCTTAAAACTAGCCATTCGTAAAGAGATGCTGATCCATCGCTCAGAATATGGATCATGTTATTGAAATATCAAAGCTTATTGAAGATAAGCTTTCTAACGACCAAATTCAACCCTTCTCTTTAATTAAGTCATCCACGCTATAACGCCATGCAACTGAGCCAACAATTTACCAGTTGTTGTGCAATCCCCCAAGAGAGCCAACAACCAAACTAGCATTTCCAATCAAACACCTCACTCCAGCTGAAATCATATTAAAACGAGAAAAGGGGTTTTGTTACAATCTTGATTATTCAAGTGCTCAAATGGAGAACCACATGTTGATTATTTGGGACACTTAGTGTTCATTGAAGTGGTCCGCTCAAATCAAGAAAAAATCAGTGCCATCCTACAATGGCCTCAACCATGCTCTATCAAAATGTTGTGAGGATTCATAGGCTTGGTGGGATATTATTCCCGCTTCGTCCAAAATTTTGTCTTGTTGGATATCCCTCTCATTGACATGTTACAATGGAATGCCTTCAGATGGAATGAAGATGCACAACAAGCATTCAATTGTTTGAAACATAAACTAGCCATTTTCCCCATTTTACGCTTCTTGATTTCTCCAAGATATTTATAGCTGGGATGGATGCCTCAAGCACTATCATAGGAGCATTCCTTTGTCAAGACAACAAACCTATCAATTTATAGAACAACAAATTGAACTACCATATGCAACAAATTTCGACTTATGTCCGGGTATTATATGCAATCACTGAGGTTGTATCTAAATAACATCAATACTTGATGGGTTTTAAATTCATCATACGAACCGATCAAAAAAGTATTCGTGAACTATTAACATGAACCATTCAAACTCTCTACCAACATCGTTTTCTTGTCAAATTACTGAGGTATGATTTTTCAATTGAATATAAGCAGACAAATCTAATACTGTAGCAAATTCTATATCCTAAATGAATGAAAAGAAGGCATAGAGAGAGTCTCCCAACACATTAACCATGTTAATCACAACTCTTTTGTCTTCTCTAATAGACACTCTCCATGAAGAAACAGGCCACCTATCTGAACTTTTTCAGCTCTAAAGCCAAATGGAAGGGTTGCTCGAGAACCACCAAGAATACATTATACAAGACAAACTAATAAAAAACATAGCAGAATAGTAGTAGCTTTTAACTTAGCAACCAAATTCTCTTTATTGGCATCATACCAGATTGTTTGGGATCACGAAAGGATTCATAAGACTCTATATCATCTTAGGAGTCATTTCTTTTGGCCAAGAATGAAGCAAGACATCATGTAATTTGTTTAGAGTTGATCAATTTGTTAAGCCACTAAATACTAGCACCTCGCACCAACTGGTCTCCTTCAACCCCTCCTAATTCCAGTGGAGGCATGAGAATATATAATTATGGACTTCATTGTTCGCCTTCCATTAGCACAAGGTAAGTCTACAATCATGGTAGTTGTTGATCACCTAACCTTGTATGCCCATTTTATTGATATGAAGCCCCCAGTTGGCTGCACCCACTGTTGCTATCATATCCATCTCTAAAATATGTTGCCATCAAGGCATCTCAAAGTCCATTATATCAAACAAAAACACCATATTCATGAGCTCCATCTAGCAAAGCCTCTTTAAAGAAATGGAGACTCACTTGAATTATAACACCGCTCACCTTTCAGAGATGAGTGGACAAACAAAAGTTACAAATCAAACTCTTCATAGGTATTTACGATGTTACTTCATGGACAACGCTAAAAAGTGGATAAATTTCATTCCATGGGTTGAATATTCTTATAATACTTTGTTTCATTCCTCAATAGGCATGACCCCTTATTAAGCTCATTATGACAGATTACTGATACACTTAAAATATATAGTGTTTTTATACACATTTTTATACATATTTTTGAGTTGTTGCACTATAATGAAATGTATTTGTGTGTTTTTCTTTCAGGTACAATAAAATGGATGAAAAATGCTAAAACGAGTGAAAGAGGGTCAAATTTGGAGCAAAAATGAAGAAGGGTGCAAAGATGAACTCGGGCTTCTAAGCGCTTAGAATTGACACATAAGCACCAGAGGTTTCCCGCTTAAGTGCCAAATATCTGCGCTTAAGCACCAGAAGTAGTTATGAGATGAATTATTTAATTTGAACAGATTTTTGAAGACGTGTTTGAAGCAACCTTTGCTAAAAAAGTGGGAAATAGCCCATGGACACAAAAATTCATTCAATTGGCTTTTGAGGAGGAAACTTCCAGAAGATTCATTGAATGCAGACACCTTTTTGAAGAGACACCAAGGCACCCCTTAGATTTTTATAAGAAAAGAATTAGATTTTCTAAGAGAGGAGGCCAACCACCCATCAAAATTTACAGCCATCATCCATCTAAGTCGTCGCCGCCGCCGGCGGTCACTTTTCTTTTTATTTTGAGTGTTAGTTTGTATTGTGAGTGAATGAAGAGAATTCAAAGAAACTTCAAGATATTTGGTGGAGAGGATTTGAGATAAGTGTTTATCTTTGTGACTACACTTAGTTTTAATTTAGATTTTTTGTTTGTGTGCATGATTTCTACTTTTAAACTCATATGTGGTTGTGTTTTCTCCATGGATTCTGAGTAGTTTTCTTCATATTTTTCCTTAAAATGATAATTGATTAAGCGTTGAAAGGAAGTTGTGTGAAGTATTAGGCTTCAATGTTGGAAGAAATTGTGATGATTTGAAACCTTGCACTTCATTTACTTCTTGATTTGACCAATTAAGATGTTAGTATCTGTTGTGAGAACATGAAAGATCTGAGATGGTATTGCCTCAACAACTAATGGTAAGAATCACATGAGATTGTATGGATGAGAATGTAAGGATGAGATTGTAGTTCATGAGGTTGAGTGCAAATAAATAGGAAAATATATTTTTCAAGGGTGTAGAATTAGAGGACTTTAGAGTGACAGACTAAAACCCCCAATTTGATTTATAGTTTTAGATTTTGATACGAGATGTTAGCACACAGATGGAGGGAGAAGAGGGAACTCTAGAGTAAGAGCTAGTATATTCCCTGCATAGCTGGTCTTTAAGACAATTCAAACTATGGATTAGCTAACACGGAGATTTGTATATGCAAATATTTATGAAGTTGGCACCACTTAACGACTCCAAAAACTCGATGCAGGCAGATTTATAATAAATATGCAAATAATAATTATGCAATATAATCCTAACAAAATATTTTTTTATAAATATAATTTATCCTTTAAAACTCTAAATGTTCCACTAGTAACTTTTAAAATTTATAGGCTTTTTTTTTTTCAATTTATAGAACCTGGTTAATATGATTCCCACGGGGAAGTTGAAAAATCCTAAAGTAAATTATGGAAATTCTTTTATAATAAAAAAATAAAAGAAAAGTGCGAAATTTGAAAATTGACTACTCAGGTGAATGCTAATTATAATACAGATGTAAGATTACAGAAATTAAACTAAACTAAATACTAAACTTTCAAAAGTAAAATTGTGAAAATTAAACTAAATACTAAACTTCCATATATTCCTTTTTTAAATTCCCTTTCAAAAGTTTTCTTGAAATATTCATGGCTTAAATATTCATTAATATCCATTCCGAAACATTTAGTATCTTTCTCTTTTGCAGTGTATCTCATTGATTTTGTAATATTAAATGTAACATCTTGATCACTAACTCTCATAGTTAGTTCTTATTTCTGCACATCTATCAAAGCTCTTCTAGTGGCTATGAATTGTCTTCCTAAAATGATATGATTTTCTTTATCTTCCTTCATATCTAATACAATAAAGTCCACAAAAAAGATAAACTTATCAACTTTAACCAAAATATCTTCTATAACTCCTTTAGGATATATAATCGAACGATCAACTAACTGCAAAGTTACAATTGTAGGTGAAATATCTTCTAAGCCCAACCTTCTGAAAATTGATAATGACATAAGATTAATACTAGCTCCTAAATCACATAAAGCTTTTCATAAAATCATTCGCCAATAGCACAAGAAATTGTAAAACTTCCAGGATCTTTAAGTTTTTCAGGAAGCTTTTTCTGAATTATAGCATTACACTCTTCGTTGAGTGCAACAGTCTCCTTATCTACAAACTTCATTTTCTTATTAAGTGTATCCTTCATGAACTTCACATAGCTTGACATTTGTTCCAAAGCTTTAACAAATGGAATGTTTATCGTTAATTTTTTAAAAATTTCCAAAAAATTGAAAATTGATTATTGTCGGCACTATTTTTGG
>NW_018165318.1:1619230-1655779 GCF_001263595.1 Phalaenopsis equestris | reverse complement strand
TAGACCTCAACCAAAAGTGAGGTCAACAATTATCTCTATGTTTTTGTTTCAATATTTGAGGAAATGGAGGTGGTGGCCTTTCTATAGTGATTTCCATTAGCTTAATAGGATTTTCTGCTTCAAAATGAAAATCTTCACCAGATTCTTCATTTTTCACCTCATCTTTTTAACTTCAACTTCTTTTTGAACTCTGTTTTCTAATTATTTTCCACTTCTCAGCTGAATAGCTTTAATTTGCTCTTTGTTATGATCTTTAGGATTTACTTCAACATTACTAGACAATGTTCCTAGAGGTCTATTGCTAAGTGCAGTGGCAATACATCCCAATTGATTTTCCATGTTTCTGATAGTAGCTCTTTGACTTTATAATTGACTACCCATCTGCAATATCAATTCTTCCATTGATAACTTTTCCTACTTACTCTGCAAATTATTAAAACCTGGGGGTAATAAAGTTTACAAGCTTGGTTCCCTTGATTGTTGGAGTTTCCTAATGAGTTCACAGTGTTGTTTCCCCATTGTGGATTTGTAACATTAAAATTATTGTTACTCCAACTAAAATTTGGATGATTCTTCCAACATGGATTATAATAATTGGCATAAGGATTGGCATAAGGATTATTATAATGTTATTATAATGATTATTTATTGCATTTAAAGTCTCATAAGAAGATTTAGATTTTATTATTTGTCCCAATGAGTTCTCCTCAATTCATTCCATATCGATCTATCTTCTTTGATATAACAGCTATTTGGGCAACTAAAATAAATATTGCATCAAAATCATGTATATTAGCTACTCTCTTTGGATTTACCCTTTCAGAGAGTCATTGAAAATTATTAGTAGTCATCTCTTAAATTAATGAATATATGTCTCTTGATGGAAAGTTCAAATTTAAGAAAGCATCCTTCCCCTTTACAATGAGTATATGGTTTGTGAAGGAATTGAAATCATTTGAATATATGTATATAATAATTGTTTTGTGTCAAATAAGAGCAATCATATTCTTTACTCTCTTCCAAGTGTTATAAAGAAAATTGACTAATTCAGAGTTTGGTCTCTAATTTCGTAGTTAGGCTGGGAGGATGTTGGCTGCCACTCTAGATCTCACTTCTCCCTCCCCTAACGGCTAACAATCTCGCTTTAGTTTCCAAGCAACTGGACCAAATTGGGGATTTTTATCTATCACCTTAAAATCTTCAATTTTGCTTCCATCAAAGTATATTTCCATATTTATTTGAATGCAACTCCATGGACTACATTCTTACCCATGAAATTGAATGTGACTCTTACCTTATTATAGAAAGCATAACCCTTTTGGACCTTATATTTGATCCCGATATTTTTTTATGTAAGAATTTATGAAGTTGACACCACTACTTGAAGATTTTAATCCCCGATAATAGCACAAAAAACTTGATACCAAGCAAAGTAAGATTTCAATTATATTTGTAGGGATTCTATGCAAGTGTATGTATCGTTATCAAGGAATATAGAGCTTTCTGATTAAGCCCCGAATATCGATCCCACGAAGATCGAGGTTAAGCACGACGACTTTCAAGAGAAGTTCTAGTCTAGAATAACACAGTAGCTTGGAAGGTCGATAAAGTATTGGTTTTGATTATATCCTACAATTATCACTACAATAATACTTCTACTTTTAAACTAAACTACTTAATGAAAATAAGAAAGTGGGGTTTAATATATTAAAAGTACTCTTTCTCATATAATGAAATTCGTGACATGTGTAAAAGTAAAACATGTAGTGAGAGAGATTGTGACAAATATGAGCAACTATGTTTTTTACTCTTTTTAGAGATGTTATAAAGAACATTGATTAATCTAAAGTTTGAATAATTCTAAAGACGGACTAGGCAGAGAATATACTAGCTCTCACTCTAGAGTTCCCTCTTATCCCTCCACTTGGAGGCTAATATATCGCATCAAAACCTAAATCAATAAACCAAGTTAGGGGGCTTTAGTCCATCACTCTAAAGTCCTCTAATTCTACACCCATCAAAGATTATTTCCTTATTTGTTTTCCCACAACCATATAAACTACATTCTCATCCATACAATCTCATGTGATTCTACCACAGTTGATCGAGACAACACCATCACAGATCTTACATGTTCTCACAACAGATTTTAACATGCAAGTTGATCAAATTTACATGTAAATGAAGAATAAAGTAAAATCATCACAATATGTTCTCACTCTACTCAATTCTATATCTCACACATGCATACTAATTCATTACAATAAGGAAGAGTAAAGAAAACTACTCACTACACATTGAGAAACAACAAGAAATTTTCATTGAACAAGATTTTAAACCCATGTAAACAAAGTACTAGATTCAAATCAAAATATAATGAAAATACTTATCTTAGATGGAAATAAAACTCTCATTGTAGAGCAAAATCAATTCCCTTACAATCTTCTCCAAGAATAAATTTAAAAGAAAAGAAGAAATCTCTCATTATCTCTCTTTCTCTCTCACCTTGTTGCCCCACTTGGGGCTCACGCCCAAGCCTTCTCCTTCTTCTCCAAGTCTTCTTCTCCTCTTCCTATTAATTCAAGAGTCTAAGAGTTCTTTTAAAAGCATTTCCAAGCCTTATTTATAATTTCCTTATTTCCAAGCCTTATTTATAATTTTCCAAGAGATTCTTAAGTGTCTCTTCAAAATTGTACATATTCATTGAATCTTCCAAATTGTGCCTGAATTGCCTCTTCAAAACTTCTTATAACAGCCCCAAATCCTTTTTAAAAGTCCATTTTATCAATTCCAATGAATTCCCCAAGAGACACATGAAGAAACACTTCAAAAATTATCCAAATCCAACGTATATTCTAGAATACATGTTTAAAACCGTCTCTGGCGCCTAAGCGCTGATTCTGGGGTGCTTAGGCGCCCTCCTCTCCGTCTGGTGGAGCCTAAGCACCATTTTGGGAACTTAAGCACCGGGCATAGGCGCTTAAGTGTCCGGGTTAGGTCCCCAAGGCTTCGGTGTGCCCCGATTCGACCCAATTTGCTCTGGTTTGCTCTGTTTTGGTCTATTTTTGTTTCTTTTGCTCCTATCACTCCAAATTCTACAATTTGATGTACCTACAACCAAAAACACAATAAAATATATCTTTAAAGTGCAATATTGTTATAAAATAAAGCATGAAAAATAGTACATTTTTAGGTGTATCATTTTTAAACAAGTTTTAACATTTCAATTAACCAGATCAAAAAATAAATGAAGATCAGAGTTCAAATCATCACAAATTATTATCATTTAAAACCGTGAAAACAAAATATATTCTTCACAAAGCTATATCTTCAAAGTAGGGAGAAGGATAAAGAAGACTACCCAGAATTCATGAGAAGGATACAATAAAACATGAATTTCATATATAAAAATAAGTTTACAAAATAAAAGAAATAAAAATATAACTTATCTCATAATCCTTCCCAAGCAAATCCCTAGAAGTCCTCTCAAAGCCTTTCTCTCTTTACAATCACTCCCAATTCTCTCTTAGAAATGTAATGAATAAGAAATCTCTCACCTTCCCTCTCCTCTTACAAACCTAAAAGAAAATCTCGTCTTCTATCTCTCTACCTCTCACACCACACCCCAAAAGCCTCTTCTTTACATCCCCCCTTAGCCTCTTCAAGTCTTATTCTTTTATTTTGGGCTGCCTCCTTTGGAAAATAATTTAATATTCCCTCAAAAAATTCATCTAAAAGTTAATTCTTTTTAATTCAAAAGATATGTCGTTTAATCTAAGAGTTATATTCCTTCATAAAAGAACCTTTCAAAGTGTCTAGATGCATTGAATTACTCCAAGAGGTGTGTAGAACAAGTGTCTCATTGAAAATTTAAGCAAAGTTTGTCTCGAATGACCTTAATTTGAAAAAGTAGTCTCTAGCACATCATGCCGATCTGGCCAGCATGCGCCAACTCTCGGCATGATGCATTTGAATCCAAAATTGTCTCTTTTTGCTCCAAATTTCATTCTTTTTGTCATTTTTGTTTCAAATGCCTAAAAATGATATACCTGCAATAAAAACACAAAATAACTATTCTGTAAAGTGCAATGTCACTAAAAATAAGCATAAAATAGGTATTTAAAACAATACATTATTTTGGTGTATCATTAGCCAAAGTTCTTTATAACATCTATAGTAAGGACAAAGAATACTATAACTTCTATTTGGCACAACACATTTAGAATACTTCCAGAACAAAACTTCTCTATTTATTACTGATTCATGATAAGGAAAAAATATATTTTATTTATATCACTTTCATCTTGAAAGTATTTAATTAAGTTAATTAGTTGCTTACTTTCTTTTCATAAACAAAAAAACTTACAAAAAAAATCGAATTTTCATTCCCACTTTAGCATCTCAAGTTTAAGTAAGAATATTTTGCTAAATAAATTTTTGTCATCTAAAATTTATAAATTCCTAAAAAACATATAGCCATTATCCTTGTGGGTTAGATATTCAGGGTTTAATAAAAAAGTTCTATATTGCTTGATAACGATATGCATACTTACGTAATATCCTATATTTAAAATTAAAATTGTATTCTTATTTGTTTCATAGTGGAAAACTTACATAGCTTTTGCTTTAGATCAAATTTTTGACTTAGTTGCAAATTAAGAATAACTATTAAGAAAGTTGAATTATATAATCACATATATCACATTTTACATCTATATAAAAAGTCAGGATCAATCACCGCCACCAATACAATCTTATTTGGGACGAACTGCTTAGCTGCTTAATGTTCATGAATGGTTGTAAGAACGTGAACTGATTTTGTGGTATGTCTGCACCAACCTAGTGGGAGCACAACAACATATGAAAGAACAAGCTGCCAAACATTGTCCTGACATTGAGCTAAGAAAGGGGACTTAGTGCTCTTCTAACTACAACCAAATAGACAAAATACACTCAAATGGGAACAATATAACAAATTAATTCTTCGCTATATTGGCCCTTTCCAAGTGCTTAAACAAACTGGACAAGTTGCTTATAAAATCTATTTGCTCTTTACTCCAAAATTCATCATGTTTTACACGTATCCTTACAACTCACATAGCTGCCTTTAGAATCTTGGAATGACTGTCCATTGCTTAAGCCAATTCGCATACCTGAGTCTCATTTTGTGCTCATCGATGATCAATACTAACTACAACACCTCATTCAATGGGAAGGATTACCTAAAGAGGAATCTACTTGGATAATTGATGAAGAACTCAAAGCAATTTATCCAGATTATGACCTTGAGAACAAGGCTAACCTTCCAGTGTGAATGAAAATTGATGTGAAATAGCAAAATGAAATTTTAGCAAGAGAAGACAACGCTAATGATAGAATCCCGTCGATCGAGACCAAGCCATGATGATCTCACAGTGAATGGACTACACCTACATTGATGAAAGACAACTACACTGACAAAGGGAAAGTAACAGGTAGAAATGTGATTGATAAAGCTGGTCCACACATATATAATAATTTGCATAGTTAATTGGTCAAGTGTCCATATTTTTGCTCTTTTTTTCTTTTTTATTTTTGAAGAAGTCACAAACTTATCTATTGTTTTAATTTTTTTTTCTAAGTAAATCTCTCTACTAGATCATATGAATGATATGTAGAAGGGAGGAATCCAAAGGTAAGGACATATGATAATGAAAATAAATGAGAAAAAAATACGTGGAGAACTTTCTTAAAGTAAACTTTGTGTGATATTCTGAATAAAATATGATAAAAAACGCCTTAGAAACAAATCGACGAATAAGATCCAATGAAAGAAACCCACAGTC
This sequence comes from Phalaenopsis equestris, assembly GCF_001263595.1. Lineage (NCBI taxonomy): Eukaryota > Viridiplantae > Streptophyta > Magnoliopsida > Asparagales > Orchidaceae > Phalaenopsis > Phalaenopsis equestris. The sequence continues at coordinate 1,649,954 of NW_018165318.1, read as the reverse complement.
AAAAATTCAAATGAGTATTCTTGTTTTGGGTCAATAAAAACTCTCAAAGGAATGTTTCCCTTTGATTAATTACATCTTAGGGGTGCCCAATAATACTCTCGTTAAACGAAATCCTGCTTATAGATGTATAACAACTAGTAAAGGGATCACAAAGGACGGTTATCTCGCAGGAGCACCCTGATGCCTTCAAAGTTCAGGTCGATCCATACGGGTAGAGAGTGGATCTCTCGAGATACCATACAGATGCCAGCTTATCGGCAACTAGGGCCTATGAAATAACAAAGTCATCCAATAGGGTCCACACAATGCTTCCAAAACCTCACCAGGCCATAAGGGTTGAGGGTGAATCACCGTATCTTAAATGAGCAGCGACCTATTCGCAATTGGGGCCTACGAGACTACATCAACAAAGTGTTAAAAGGAGAGACGGAGTTCAAAGGGGGCAGCAAATGAAAGGTGGAGTAAGTCTAATCGGGTAGAGATAGCCAGGTCCGTATACCACAAGTCCGTCATCCAAAGCTATTGAGAGCCCAAGTATACATGATCGTGAAGTTAGTCAACCCAAGATAACTGGAGACCCCCTTATCATCAATCTGTGAATTACATCGTCTAAGGGGACCTAGGTAGCTCTAAGGTCAAGAGAAAGAGACTCAAATCCTATGAGCCTATGTAGGTAGGAAGAGCAGAGGTGGGACTTATACATGTTGAAGTGACGAGGATGCTGTTGGATTGGAAAAAAGAAGAGAGGTCCAACTACAAAGTTGAAAACACTCTAAGTCAAGGACTTACTCCTTGTCTAGGCTGGGGAAGCCTCTAACACCCTAAACTCACGAGACAATAATCTTAGTAATCTATGTTTGGTCGGTTGGTTTGGAGAAGCATGGAGACTTCTCCTTGGGACATGCAAAATAATGCAATTGTCTAATAAGTTCTAATGTGGAGGCCTATTAATTATGACTTGGGCGAAAGCCATGTTTTGCAACACATTTGAAATCCTGCCTGAATGCCATGCAAAAGACAAAGTAAAGATTTTGAAAAATTATGAATTTTTTTAAATTAAATTTTAATTAGTCTCAAAATTTTATTATTAAAATTTTATAAAAAGTTCATATAATTTTAGGTCCTAAAGAGCCTACGTGTTCCGCACGATTCTCAGACAATATCATGCAAGAGTGTAGATAAATAAACAAGCCACGTCAAAAGAATAGGAAAACTGATGCTGCTAGGTTGACAACATATTCTTGAAAAGATAAAGGTGGCTAGACATTACATAAGACACACTTAGTCCTAATTTTATACATCAAAGAAATTTAGAAGTAAGGTACGGGACACAAGCAAATAGCTCCTGGTTCTCGTCACGTGATTCCACCTGTCTAGCATCTTGAAACTCGTGCTCATTCTTAATTTCAAATACAAGTCTCTTCTAAGAACTCTAAAAATACATAATAAAAGTATAAAAAAGACTCAACCTACATGAAAATAATGTTAGCAGAAAAAAGTTATTTACATGCAACACATATAAGTTATGCCTAACAGGAGGAGCTTAGCTACACAAGTAGAAAAGAGTTAGTAATTCAAATAATTACTTGCTCCTCCCAGATAAATGTGTATGTGTTTTTTAGGTAATAGCTCCCTGCAAGAATACCACGCCTAACATGCTAGCGCACACGTCTCACACCCAGTAAACACACAAAGCAACATAAAAGTGTTGTCTGGCTAGAGCAACAAAAACCAGCAGATAACTATAGTTAGGATATCAAAAAAGTCTGCCTAACATCATAGTATTTAGCCTAAAAAATAATCTAACGTAGAGTCCTATCACAACATCTAAGTAAGTGCAAGGCTAAGTCAGAAGGTTGATGTATGTCTTGATGGGGTCGTCATCTTCGGCCCCTTCTTAAGGATCCAAGGTTTCTAAGAGTTCCACGAGATGCAAGTGTCGTGGAAAAACTTTTAAAAATGTTGACCTCATATATGGTCTAAGGAAGGGATGCGAGTAATTTCAAATAGATTTTGAAAATATGATGCATAAAGTAATATAAATATACATTTGTATATTTTTAAAAAAGGATCTAAGAAGAAAAGCCAAGTGACACCTATTAGATCCCTTAGAACCTTACCACAACGTATGCGTGTTGGTCCATGATTTGATAGCTAGTATTACCTACCAAGACATCGTCGCTGGCAATAATAGCTACCGCGTTGTGACCAACAGAGGGTCACTCAGCTAACAAGCCTAGGTTCACCATGAGAAAAAACATGGATGCACATGCAGATGCAAAGTGATCTAGTGTGCTGCAACCACTTTATAAATGTTGAAATGATTACAAGATAGCAAATATCTAGCAAAAGTATACAGTGGCATATACTGGCGACGAATATGCCGATAATGTAAAGATGTACGAGTGAGCCACAATGCACTAATGGTATTGTGTTTGGATGACTAGGGTATAATACTCTACTGGGGTGCCTCATTAACGACTAAACACAGATGCAAATGGCAGACACATACAAAGTATGGTGCATCATGTAAGCAGACAATCAAACACATGCCTCAAGCAAGGAACGTGCTCGTGATAGTGTGAGGTACTGTCACAGGGAGAATGGACAAAACGACTCATGTGTTAGATGAGTTTGGAGGGTGAGGAGCCTAAAAAGAGCTCGGTGAAAGTCGTGTACTCAAAAAAATGCTTACAACAATTCGAGGCGATGGCGTAGGAGGCGAAAGAGTGTGAGTGTGCGAGAAGTAGTGACTCAAAAGGGTGAGTGTACTGAGGAGGCAATGACTCTGAGTGAGTGTGCCGAGGAGGCATTGAATCGTGGGTGAGTGTGCCGAGGTGAAAGTGACTCAGAGGGCTGAGTGTACCGAGAAGGCAGTGACTCAAAAGTGACTTATGGAAATAATTAAGGCAACCCAGAGTGCTGTGGTGGGAAATGAAGGAGTGTGATTCTCATTTGGGGAGAATCACCTTGTGGGTAGGCTTGATGTGCAATCCATCCCCAAGATAACATGTAAGTGTAGAAAGTGAGTGCGTAAACAACGACTAGAGTGCAAACCATAAACATATAAACTGCGAACATACAACATGTTATGCAAACAAAACTTTCAAGGATACGAATGTGGGTGAAGACAAACACAATGTTGGTGCACCGTGACATAGTGATGCCACGAGATAGGCACGAAATGTCATATCAAAGTGAGGCATAAACATCCACCACGAGCATACGAGGACATATGCTCACAGATGCCTGACACGGTGCATGTCACGAATGTTTTCATGCAAGGAGTAAGGAAGATGCATACAAAGAGGTGACATTCAAATGGAGCTGATCGACTGATCTGACTGGTGACAATCGATTGGTCGAGCTGATGAGGGTGGTCAATCGACTCGATAAGGGGAACCAATAAATAAAGAAGTCGATAAACCAATCAGACTGTTGGCAATCAATTGGTTGAGCCGACGAGAAGTGGTCGATTGGAAAAGATCTGATCAAACAAATCAAGTTGGTGGAGGTCGGTCGGTCGAGCCAATGAAGTTGGTGGCGTGGGAGGACGAACGATAGAAAGGAACCAATCAAATCGATCGGACCGACAGTGGTCGATCGATCAAGAAATTGGGGGTGATCGAAGAAGCTCACGTGGGCGAATGATCGATGAAGAAGGATCAGTCAAACCAATCAAACTGATGGTGGTTGATCAATTGACCCGAAAAAAATGATCAATCAAGTTGGCATGGTTGATCGACCGATGAAAAAGAGTCGATCGAATTGAACAGACAGATCACTATCAATCCGTTAAGCCGATGAAAGTAGTTAATAAGACTGGCGAGGGCGGTGAACAATAGAAAACAGTCAATCGAATCGGTCGAAAGGGTGGAGTTCAGTCGGTCGAACCAACGGAAGTGGTCAATCAAAATAGGCGAAGTGTGCAGCCAATCAACGGAAGAGGGTCGGTCAAACCGATTGGACCGGTGGTGGTCAATAAGTCGAGTCGGAAAAAAGACGTGCACAAAATCTATAGTTGTTTTCAAACCGCAAAAAATAAATAAACAATCAGCTTTCCCGCATCAACTTTTTGGGGTAGCTAAATAGCCCATCCCCCCAACCCTTAATTTCCTGCTGCATTATTATATTAAAAATATAAATGTTACCTATGTAAATATGAAGTTTATGCATTATAATACGCTTAATTGCAGGTTAATAAAGCTTATTTTTTATATTAATATTTATCATTTCTGTCAGTTTAATGGTCCGGACTTCATAATCACTCCATATATTGTTCCTATATTCAGAATATTTCTAAGTATAACTTAATTTTTTTTTAAAAATAATAATAAAAAAAATGGATCTGTATCTTGTAGCCTAGGTCGAGCTTTTGATCAACCGTATATAAACCCATAGGCGGAAGGCCGAAGGTTGAAGCGCTGCTCTGCGGAGAAGGTTAGCGGCTGCGAACAAGGCGTTGGCCACCCGACGCCCGGACGGCGAGAGTGAGAGATAGAGAGGAAAGCGCGAGAGCTACGCGAGCTTCGAGCGAGGTAAGAGCGTCATCACGAGCGCGAGATCTCCTCTTTCCCAAGAGTGGTGATAATGCCCTCATCTTTTTTCTTCTATCCTCTTCTCGTCTCCTATGTTGGTCTACAACCCAAGAGGAGAGTTCCCAGAAACGAACTAGGTATGAAAGAAAGATCACTGTGTGTTGTGTGCCAATCTGCAGGAGAGAAAGAGAGATTTTTGAGAGGGTGCAGAGAGCTTGAGAGGCGGACGAGGAGTGTTTTTTTATGTAAGAGTTTTTTACTTGAGAGATATTGAGAGGATTTGCTGAGTAGAGGGGCTTTTTCCTGGTCGGATTGTGTGGGAGTGAGTGGCCGCCCGTGTTGATTATTTTTGTCTATCTCGTTCCCCTTGGCGAGCATGGCGACCAAGCTTGTGGTTAGTGTCCCGCCCATGGTTCACCAAATGCCTTCTTTTATGTATTTACCTCTTCTTTATAATTTCATATTGAGAATATGTTTCCAGGTTCTTGGAATCCCCTGGGATGTAGACACTGAAGGGCTGCGGCAATACATGGGCAAGTTTGGGGAGCTAGATGACTGCATTGTTATGAAGGTTATTATTGTTGTTTTTTTTTCTCCTTACCTTTCACATGCAATCGTTCGATTATTGATACATTCATCAAGCATGACTGACAGGATTCCATGTTTAATTTTTTGGACTTTTAGAGGCAAACCACACAATTCTTATTTATTTACATATCTAATACCTAAAAAGTCATATTTGTAAGCATACCACTCAAATCTGTAGCATCACAATAAAAAAATACTACAATTACTATTATTTTTACAAGCAAAATACATTTTTTCATGCATAGGTTTATGAAACCAGTGTTATGAGTGCTAGTATCAAACTTTAGCTGTTAGATTTGTAAATGGATAAGACTTTTTTGGTTTTTTTGCGAAGTGATATTTGTTAGACGGTTAGTTGATATTTTCTTGCTACTGTTTATGTTATTAGCTTTTCCCAAAAGTTTGATTTGTGATATGTTGAAGTGATAAATGCCTTAATAATAATTGAAGTACTGTTTTACTCGAGAAAACATCATCTTGATGTCGAGCTACTCATTGCTGAAACGAACAAATATGATTTTACCGGTAACTTTTGATATAAAAATGAACTAAAGAGCCCCTAGTTCTGATTGTAACTGTGTGTTGTCAAATTCTTGCACCTATTTAACTTTACCTATCATAAATTTTAGTGCATTTCATTGCACTTGGCTTTTCTTTTTATTGTCGTACGTTTCAACTTTACCTATGTCGAATTAATGATAGTTATTTCCCTTCTTCCTCACTCATCTTTAGAAGAACTCATTAAAAGGGTTGCAATTTTGTAAAGTTATGGTCACTCTTGAGCTTCTTCTCATTATAATGACATATTCTAGTCACATTTGGAAATTAGGAATGAATTATTTCCCTAGGATTTTGATTGATAAACTTATTGTCTATTGAAATTGACATTGTCATTTGTTCCTACTACCAAGTATGTCATGCAGACGGTTCACCTCCATTAAGTAGATCATGCCTGACCATCTCACTTTTGAAAAAGTATTCTTGCGCCAATTAAGATCTTGAAGGTAGCTTCTTTTAGTTTGGGCTCATTTCTTACAAATGCACAACATAGAAATGAAATGATTACACACTTTGCCATAATGCAGTCATTGGGAAGGACCTCCAAAATTTTGTTACAGGTATGAGGTTGAAGAACATTTAAAATCAATTCGAGAGGTTCTCCTTGGAATAGATAATTTGTAGTGGGAGGGGGAGGTTCCGCTTGGAATAGATAATGGGTGGTGGTGGGGTGGGAGGTGGATAATGATGCATGAATTTGGTGGAGTCCTCAGGCTTGAAGATTAATGCTGTCATGATTTAGACTTGGACAAGGATATATGCATTGTGATTCTATGGTGAGCATTAAAAGGGATCTAAATTGGCTGTTTGGTATTCATGCTAGCAATGTTAGTATTGATGAAATCGAGATGTGTTTCATTATCAATGAGCTGAAAGAAACCTAGATGAGATTTAATGTATTTATCATATTTGACAATTATTGAACCAAAATCATTTCAGCATGAGTTATGTTGGTCGTGTTTGAGTGGTTGAAATTAATTTTAAGGTTTTTTTGGGTCTGCAGCAGTTTATGTTCTCTTAAATAAAGTTCAAGAGTATTGCTTTTTCGTTTTATATAGGGAAATACACCATCAATTATATACTTCTTATAAGACCGGAACTGACTTGATATGATTCTATTTAAATCGTGATTTTATCCTGAACCCTTTTTATTAGAGTCACTTTTATTTTATCATAATAAACATCTTCTCGGGATTGCATTTTAGGAGTTCTCATTTAGATTCGATTCCACTTGTCATTTTTTTGATCAATGTATGAGTTGCCCAAGCCAAACTTTAATCTAATTGAGGATTACAAGCTATTGTCATTTGGTTGATCAATGTTTGAGTGCCCAAACCATATTTTATGCTAATTTAAAATCTCTAAGTTTAAACCGAGGTAGTGATTATGTAGTCCCGTTAGCTTTTAATTAGTCCAGTTATTGTATGAGATTAAGGTAGAATTGATTTTTTAAAATCATTGTAGGATGATCTAAACATTAACTAATGGTCAAAAAGGAACTATTAGGGTTCACGTCAGCTACAAAATGGCCATTTTTAGTACAAATTCAAAAAAGTTTATGAATTATTGAAGATTCATAGTTTTGTTATTGTGTTTAGATTCAGACAAATTTGACTCAATGAATCATGAATTTCCATTTTTTCCTCTTAAGCACTTTAAATTGGGGTCCTAAATGAAGCCTATTTTATTTAATTTTTTCTCTTGCCATGGCAAAAACAAAATGACCGTGGGTGCTTTGGAGAAAATGATGAGAGAGATAGAGAGAGATAGAGAGATCAAGAGAAGAGAAAACAAGAGGAAGATCACTGTGTTTTTTGTTTTTGTCCATGGGAAATCATTTAAAATTGATGCTGGAACGATAATGCCTGGGATAAGTTTGTTTGCGGTAGAAAGATGTTTTTTGTTGTGAATGATGAATGCTACTTGCTGCTTTTAAGGTTCATGTCATCTAGTCTCTTATTTTCCTATTTAGTATTGTGGTGTTCTCTCAAATGATTAAAGGATTGAGAAAATTTGTCTATTCGATAACAATGGAATCATATCTCCGTAAGAGTGTGGTTGTAGAGGAGATACTTCTTCCAATATGTGTAACTTCTTTTACTTTATGTTTTGAATTTTCATAATTTTTCTGTTCTCTTGCAATTATTCTCCCAACAGCTAGCATCAATGCCAACTATGAGTTTTTAAAGGGAAAAAGTGACAACAATGGCAGTTGATGATGGAATAGTAAATATCTATGAGTTTAATGTAAAAAATTTAGAAGGGATGCATATTGAGGAATAATGATACTAGATGAAATTTTATTTACCTTCCTTGGAGGCAAAGATGAGACTCTTAATACAAGAAGATTGTGGTTTTCTTGATGGATACATTTTTTAGGGTTGCAATATCAGAGAGAAAATCATAATGTAAACACTTTCGAACATGCATGAGAATTCAATGATAGTAGACAAACATTCAAACATACTTGGGAAGCCATTGATACTAAACAATATATTCCAATTCAAATATTTTAATCCATAGGTGATACATGTTAATTGTTGTAAAGCGTATCAGTGAATTTAATTTGATCTTAAATCAGTTTTTCTCCATTGATATTAACTTCAATGGGAATAATTATGCGTTGAACCTTGTTGACATTACTTTTAGAAAGCTGGGCGGATTGATGTCTACACTTCATATGGGCTGACAAAGCTTAAATTTATTGGTTTTTGAGATTTAATCCCAAGTGCGGGCATTTGGGGATGAGGATTAGGCGGGATTCTTGTTCTACTTTTAATTTCGAGCAAGGAAGGATTATAAAAAAATGTATAGTTTAGGGAGATCCAAATCTTAGGGAAGATATCTACTTTTTAACTAAAGGATAATTTTTTTCGAAGTTCACATTTGGTACATGCTATAATGTTGACAGATTGATAAAATGAAAAGATATTTCCTGCAATAGAAAGATGAACAAAAAATTGAACTATGTAAAAGGATTTGTGAATGCTATCAAACTTGATTCATGTTGTAATATTTCTCAATGTTGATAGTGCTGCGGAATATTATTATGGTCTTATTATGGTCTTAGCTCATCTTGCTGTTGATAAAATTTTAGGATTGTGGATGTTGTTGGTGTGCAAATCAAAGTTGTCAATAAGACTACGTGGAAACTTCATACTATGAGATATAATCTTGACTTGAAGAGGAAGTTGGTCTGCATTAGATAGCTTGATGAAGAATTTAATAATTTGACTTTTAGTTCTTACATGGAGGTAACTGATGGTGTTGTGTTGATTATTATTGATAGTTTAGAAGACATTGTATATTTACTTCATACCACGTAAGAAGTAACTATAAACACTAATATTGATTCATGAATATGCTTGAGAGAATTAAACATAATTGAGAAAAGGGATGGAAAATTCTCATTCAAAAGGTAAGTATCCAAAATTGAAGTTTTTGGTTTGTTGTTTTTTTTTGTGAGAATTTTATTTTATTTTTTGTATGTAGACATGTTTATTTTTAAAACTATCTTGGAACTTAAAGCTCAGAGGTTGGATCTTATAAAATATTATTTTGTGGACTTTTTTGATGGAAACCCGTAATGGCTCAATTCTCTAAATCATCATCACTGGCGTCTTATCCAAAAAAAAAAGGCATTGGATTATATTATGAAAAATAAATTTAAAATGCCTGCTTTTATAAACTGGAGAAGTTAGGTAGATAATAAGTTTCTTGCAGAGATAGTGCATAATATCATATAATAAAAGGGAGTATAATAATAAAGAGTTCATGAAATATTATGGAATGCATATGGAGAGGACAGTTGGTGAACACCACATCATAATTTGATTATTGACCATGTGAACAGAACTTTGAGTTATAGAGTTATGATTATTATTTCAACTGCACTATAAGTTATGCACCTTAAGGTTCACTTCATAGAGAGGCATGCAAGGTCACTTGAGGCTATAGCCTCACGTGGGAAAAAATCAAACCAGCAAGGGATGGCTTGAGGAATGCCTTTTGTTCATTTTTTTTTTTTGTAATTTAAAGATCTTTATATTGTTTATTGATAAACTTTTGAATGATGAATGATTTGTGGAGGCTAAAAAAATATAGTTTTATTATCACAATTATATGAGAAAGTTCTCAATATTGACTTGGATATAGGATACATGAAAATAGAGTTTAAAATTCGAATTGCTATGCCACTCTCCATATATCTTTTTTGAGGTATGTCGACAAACCACTTTGATACATGTATTTTCTTTGAAAATTGATATTTATTATTATTATTATTTTTTTTGAAGTTCCATGCTAAAATTTTCTGTTACTAAATGCGGAATGAGGAAAAGATACATGAAGTACTTACTGATTGACAGTTTAAGGATGTATTGGAATAGAAATGAAAGTCTTTGATAGAGTCATGTAGGAATTTATCACATTGACACCTTGATTGAAGTATTTAATCATGTAGTTGTTCGTTGAAAGGATCTTTTATGAAGCATGTATGAGTTTCTAATATGGCTGGTAGTAGACTTTCATGGTAGGTCATCTGGACATCATACGCTGCAGTCATAATAGCTTGACTGCCTAAGATTTGCTTGGAGGGTATGGACACTTTGACAACTCATGTAAAAAAAATTTGCCGTAAGCACGTTGAGTGACACCTTTTGATATCTAGTTATGTGATAGCTTGGCAACTTATAATCTTCTACAATTGATTCCAAATGACGAACTTTCAATAGCACTGATTAGAGTGGAAGGGCAAATGTTGATTAGTCATAATATCATCACAATTATATTGAGTATGGAATATTGCCCTGGCGTTTGTAGTATAGCCTTTGCCCCAAGGAGATGTTAAGTAAGATATGACAATCTGTATGAATATTAGAGATCAATCTATCTGATGAAAGCATTGACTTAGGATCTATATACTTGCTGCCCGCAGTAAGTAGTTGAAGAATTTTGATATGTAATGAAGTTGTAAATTTTAACAAAACACAGTCATTTGATATTTCATTTTTTAAATGATTAAACTGTTATTTAAATGCAATATGATTACTTTATATGCATGTAGGACATTGTATATCCATTTTCAAGCGGATATCGTGAAAATTATGGTTCAATGCAACTTTTTTGGATGAGATTATAATGTTATCAATCAGGGTGAAGCAGACCATATACATTGATTATAATGCGATTGATCAACAAATAAAGCATTGTAGTTACAAAGAGAAGACCTATAAAATCTCCAAGCAATATTATGATCCACAGAGATTGACTTTCAATGCTCCACAAGTATCAACTCCCGACACTCTATGAAGGTCATCTCACAATGCTCCATGAAGATTTACTTATGGCTATGGAGGCCCTTTTACATATGCAAGACTTTCTTCATATGTTATACTAGGAGCACTAGTTATTTCAATGGTTGCCATTTAGGTGCAAAAGCACTGTGTTGGCCATGCTTTGATCTTTAATGGAGTGCTTTTGAAGGTTTCATTTGAACTCATATTTTTAGGACATTCCTACACCCACAACTTGACTTACACTTTTTTGGCTGTCATCGACATATATCCCATCAATCCTAGTTTGCCTAGACACAGTTTAGACGTTGTCTCAATAGTTTGTGATATAAGTATCCATATGTGAATAATAAACTCAATAAAGACATAAGTATTACTAAACCTAACATGCTTTATAAATCTTTTACGTGCATTTGCTGATAATGCAATTTTTTTTTCCTTCCATAAGACTCGCATTTTGTGTGAAGTAGCGACCTAGACTACAATATTTTTTTAAATTCTCTTTAGATTTTGTATAAGTTCTCTGTAGTTAGGAAGTTCTGTCTCTTAGCATTTGAAAGTTTTTGTAGAATCAAATGAGAGGACTAGTTTGATATGAACTAGTCCTTACTTTTTTCCAACTCTCAATATATAATCCCTTTGCTGTTTAAATCCGGCATATCACATCCCTATATATTTGGATGTTGCTTCATCAATGTATCTATAATCTTATGGAATCTTATCAATTAAACGATGATTTATCTCAATAAACTTCTTATGTTCTAATATCCAACCCAACCTTTTAAAAACATTCATTATCAGTATTCGTAATTCTGAGTTTAGCCTCTGGTTGCACTCGCATCGGCAACTTGTAATGCTTGTGTTTTGCATTAACATCGCGCTATTTCATTAGCTCACTTATTTGGGTTTTGAGCAAGCTCTGGTCAATACAATATATTCATATTGCAACTTTAACTCTGGATTATTTATTCATTGATCAATTTGTTCCACTCTTGTATCTATATTTGTTCTAGAAGTTAATATCATCAACCACAGCCTATATATCCTTTAATTTTTAAAAAACATGTCTTATTAATCACATAAGCTTGCGCTGTTCAATTTTTGATATGGTTCTTCCTTGGGCAATCCAATTTTCCTGTCCTTATCTTTTCAAACTAGGCCTCATATAAGCTTGTTTTCCTTTAAAATAGTAGCTGCGGCTGTATCTTTGGGAATAAAAGAGGTTTATATGATCCTTTGCTTGCATTTTAAGTGCACCCGGATGCCATCTACTTGGAAAATGATCGAACTTATGCAAAGCAAAATATTTGATAGTGGAAGAAAGTCCAACATAGAGAGTTTGCTGGAGTTGAAGGCAATATATATATATATATATATATATATATTTATTTATTTATATCAGCTATTAAATGTGAAGATTTAGTGTTGATTAGAATGATAAAACTCTTATTTAGGCAGTTAGAGATAGCTGTAAAGAATTGAGATTTGATTGGACATGAAATTGAAAAGGCTATTACAAATATTTATAATTTGCAGAGTGACGAGAGTACTTTACTGTACAAAGCAAAGACTACATGAGAAAAATAATCTTTTAGGGAAGAAAACCGTTATAAGCCGTGAAAAATCCCGTAAACTTGTATAATCAATCAAGCAAAATAGTGTAGTGAGAGTATCTAGAAATTTGAATTAGTTATAAATATATGATTTTTTATAAATTTGTTTAATTTGAAAAATCTATAAATGATGAATTGGTTATAACGCCACCATCAAAACAGTTACTTCAGATGTTAGACGCCCAGACGTAGGCATGATTTGCTTATGCAATAAAGCTAGTAGGTCCTTCAATGGGCGCATCTCATTTGAAAAAAAAAATATTATTTCTAATTATTATTCTTTTTAAAAAATTCACTAATGTCACAATATTTATCCAAAACTTATTTGAACTTGCAAAAATATAAGAACTTCAAATGCTTAAAAAATTCTGTTTTAGAATTTGGCCTAGGTTATTTATCCCATGAATATGTTGATTCGATTTTTGGAGCTTAACTTACATGGTTAAGTTTAGCATCAAGTTGGAAACTAATTTTTTCGTAAAGGAAATGTTGATTGATTGTTTTTTCATTTAAGACACCAATTAAGTGGGCGTTTTCTTGGAAATAACTACTAGATGGGTGTTTTTTTACGTGGAAAGTCACATGAAAATTTGCTATAATAGCATGTTTTTGCTTCTAATGAAATATAACTTTTACCGTGTTTCTATTACTATGTTAATATTTACATGCTTCTTAATGATCTTTCATAAACCCTTGGCAAATTGCATACAGGATGTGCCAATACTAATGAGATTTGTGTCAGATCAAAATATGCCCATCTAAGAGCTTTTTGATTATTTAGTCAATTGAAGGTGGATAATCGAGCTACTTGACCTTTGTGATATTTGTTGGACCAATTATTAGTAATGAAAAATGGATTGACGGATGCCTTGGGTCCTAATATTAGTGTGGTTGGGATTTGAAATAAATGATTAGATCTTTGCTTGATGTTCGAGCATGATGCTATGATTAAAATTTGAAAGCCAAATTCAGTTATGAAATCACAAATCTGTTGGCATGGGAAGTGCTCGACAAGTGAGTTGACATGAATTTTTGATGTCGTCGAGTGATGTGAGATCAAAGTATGTATTCCCTACTTAATGTTGTTGCATGAGTTATTGCTGTCCTTGTTTGATTGGTTGGAATAAAGTAGGAACCATTTTTCTGTGCCAGATCTCCTACAATGCATTGATTTTATACGTTTGCTTTCACCTTATCATATTTGTTCATTTGGTTATCTTTGACAGGTTAATTGTTTGAGTCTTTTGGTTTGTTATCTTGCTTGCACCATTTAGCTTGATTTTGTACTTTAAATCCAACAATTTGAAGTTGGATCAAGCATTTTCTGAGGAATGATGCATGTCAATCCAATTTATTAACAACTATACATCTTTGCATGCATATTTTTGTCATAAACAATGAAACTCAATAATATTTTCATCTTTGTCCTTGCTGATCATATACCTTTTAACTATTCTGTATACACTTATTTTCTCCATGACGTACCTTGGGCGGTATTAAATGATGTACCAATTTTTTAGCTTTCTGTTTCATTGTTTCTTGATCTTCTTTAACTCTTCTACTCATCTCTTTGCTTTCCTCACAATTTTCCCCTTTCCATGCTTACTGTTCAAACCTCCCTCATTTTTGTCGTATCCTTACGTTCAGCCTGCCTTTCTGTCCAAGTAGTCCATCCTGAAAATACCTTGACATTGGAATAATTTGTGCTTGAAAACCCTGATATGAGGACAATTGTGCTTTAAACAAACAATCATGAGCTTGAACTTGACATTATAGACTTATAATTTTTGCATAGGTTTTCTACATTTTTATAATCTGGACAAATCATCTCTAGTTGTAAACCTACCACTTCCAACTTCCTTCATGAAACATTTCTTTCCCTCCTTATATAATTGTAAAATAGTTCAGGTTGTTTAACTAGATTGGGCTTGAGATATTAGTGATTTTGTTGGCTTAAACCTGTCTTTATTTGGAACCAAATTCGGCCTACACTTTGAAAATTGAAATCAGACTGACCAATGTGAGGTTTGTTTCAATTTCAATTAATTTTTAATGGAATTAACAAAAAAAAAGTGCTTAGGTGTACTTTTATTAAATTGTTATTTTTAATTTTATTTGGTTTTCTTAAAAAAGAAAATAAAAAGGTTGTAGGCTATAACATTAATGTCAACTCTTTGCTTTAGATTGGGTGAGTCAAGGTAGTTCATACATAATCTAATTTGATTTGGTTTGATAGTATTATGTTTTGCAAACCGAAAACTTCGGTAATAGAATTTAACCCATTGAATCACTATGCAACAATATGATAGTTTGTTTTGGCTTGTAAAGTGCAGTATGAGTAAAAAAAAAAGTTGACGTTAGCCCTTTCTTTTTTATATTGACTAACCAAAATTATGTATAACTTTTTTAAATTGACTAACCAAAATTATATATATACATACATATATATATGCATACTAACTTGGTTTGATAATTATATTATGCTTCTCAAACCTGAAACTGAGGGAAATGAACATATTGGATATATGATATTAGAAAGTGAACCTCACTGAACTAAAACCTAATCAGTTTTTGTTTCGTTCAATTTTCAACTGAAACGATTTTTGGTCATTATTATTTGCTGGGCTTTCTCTAGATCTATACCGTGTTAAAAATCATTCAAGTTTAAATTAGTTTGGTGGTCAGCAGATCTTTTTAACTATTATCTCTTACCATACCTATGTCTATTGATTAATGTAGAATCAGAAACTGAAATTGAGCCCAACTCAAATGGATTGATGTTACTGGTTCTCTGCAGTGCTGTTTAAACAGAAGTTTTACGTTGGCAGTTTTGAAAAAAAAAAAAAAACCATTAAAATTCCAATTAGCTTGATTAATATTGAAATAATTTCAGGTCTTGGTTAAGTGTAGCTTATTCTTAGGATACATATAAATGTTGGCCTTAACTGCTGAAGTTTTACGTTTGTTTTGATTTTTTTAAATGCTCTATTATTAAATGCCTTACTTCCAGTCGTAGTAAAAATCCTACAAGTACTCTTATTTTGTTCAGTGATTCCTTTCATTTTAAATTTCTTAATAAATATAAATTTCTTATATTTGATTGTTATATTAATATTTTTCCTTGAAATATCATATGCTAATTGTAAATTCCTTATGTTTTTTTATCTTAATTTGCTTGAAAATCCATGCTATGATGAGTCAGTTTTTGAGTTTTTTCCATACAAGTTTTTTATTCCATAAGCCGCTCTAGATGATCTCTTATATCAGCTAAATATGTGAAACAGGAAAGGTCAACTGGTCGATCTCGTGGTTTTGGTTATGTAACGTTTGCCTCGGCAAGCGATGCAAAGGTGATAGTACAAGCTTTAACTTTTCTTAATGCTAATATCTACCTATGAATTTTTGCATATTAGAATTGTATATTGGATTCCTTCCTAACTTTTGTATTCCCTTCCCCTATGGCTCCCCACCACACACACACACCTCATATTTAAAGGTTTTGTTTTTCAGATTTAAATAAATTCACTCAGCTCTAATTCTTTGATTGATCAATTAGGGGTTTCATATTTGCAACATTCAATGCTGCTAACAATGTTTTCAAGGCAACTATTAACTTCATAAACATATATCTTGAAGCTGGCACGTTTGTTTATTTTTTGGTAGTAGCCGCGCCACAGATTAAATTTGGCAATAGTAAGATTGTAACAACTTCTTGTGCCCTTAAAATAATTGTTGATTGTTGAAGAAATGGTCATAATGAACTTAAGACAATGTAAACACCAAAAAAAAAGAAGTAAGTTTTGAAGCAGTGATGATTAAAACTAAGTGCAAACATTTTTGTTTGGGATATAATAGTGGAGAAAAGTTTGGGCATGAATAGAAGAATTTGTCAGGGATGGACATGACAATGATCATCTTAAAATGAGATGCTTGTTGTGCATCAGTTTTAATGCAAATAGAGCAAAATATAGGCAGATAGGCTTGCATTGATAGCAAGGCAAAACTATGGTATTCAGTTCCTGTTTGGTTGCATTTTAGATAAATTAAACCAAAAAACTATAATACTCTAGATGTACGTCTCAATGCCTACTATTGTTGAAATTGCAACGCATTGAAAGATGTTTTTGTTTAATATTGTGTTTTTTTTTGTGCGTTCATACTTTTTAATCTCTTTAGTACATGCCTGCTGTATCACTCGATAATTTATGTGTACTAATGATATTAGGTTCAGGTGCACTGTAGTTTTTTATTCTTGTTGGTTTTGTTTCTCTATTAAGCTTTAATTCTTTTTTGTGGTTGTAGATTGGTCTATTATGGCTACATGTATCCTATTTATTTAGATTTACTAGTTTTAGTACATCTGCGACTAGGAATTTGGGTGATGGGAGGTTACTTTGTTGCTGTAGTTTTCGTATCAAGCTCATTTAGCACCTTGTTTGGCATTGGGCTTGGTAATTTGATTCTGCGGATTTTCTCTTTTTGAAATTTTTTTTCATTTTATGTGAATTCTGTGTGAAATTTTGAACGATAAATTAGCCTTCTACAGCTGGAGGGGTTTCTGGACTGTTTTTTTTTTTTGTTTGTTTCAACTTTTTGTTACTTAATATATACGAAAATCAAGTGAGTTTGGTTATTATACAACGGGCTTTAGGTGCATGTAAAATTAATGGAGTTATTCTAAATATAAATATTTAGTTGAATGTGTTGTTTCTTCTTTTCCCTATGGTCTGCTCTTTGTTCGAGTAGGAAATTTGAAGTGTCTCTCTTTGCACAATTGAGAAATTGGTTTGATTTGATGAAATTTTCATTCTACTTTATTTCTTTTCTTAAAATTAATAGTTGATTATAATGCTTGGTTGATTTTATTCAAAGTTGATGCAATTTGGGTTTCTTCGATCTTGTAATTTTCAATTAGTTGCATGTGTGTAGTGGTTTCAAATTTCCACGCTTGTTTTTAGTAGAAAACTATTGAATTTTTATTTATTTTAAAATGTATAGGATTTTTAAATTTTGTCACAAGTTATGAGTAGTTTTTAAAATTAAGAGATTATGGCTGTGAAATTGTGTGTGTATGCTGCTTAATTTTGTGCATCTCTTTCTATATTTAGTATTAAAGCTTACATTTATGTCGTAATATTTTCTAAAATCAAGGGGATTAAATTTAGGAAAGAAAAAATAAAAAAATCAAATGTGATGATATACATCAAGTTAAAGAAATAATTGAAACTGTAGAGGCTAATGTCTCATTAGCAATAAATTGATTTTAATCATATTGATGAACATGTCAAGTTGTTCAAAATGGCGCTATAACTAAAAAATTGAATGTTGAAGTGTTATATTTGATGTAATAATAGATCGGATATTTCTTTTGATCAGGTAATGAATATTGTCAAAAAATTTTTTTTTTGCTTGGTTTTTGCATCTCTTTCTATATTTAGTATTAAAGCTTACAATTATGTCTTAATATTTTCTAAAATCAAGGGGATCAAATTAAAAAAAAAAACAAAATATAAAAAAAAATCAAATGTGATGTTATAAATCAAGTTAAAGAAAGAATTGAAAATTTAGAGGCAACTCACATGTCTCATTAGCAGGAAATTGATTTTAATTATATTGATGAACATGTTAAGTTGTTTAAAATGGCGCTATAACTAAAAAAATCAAAGTTGAAGTGTTATATTTGATGTAATAATAAATCCTGATATTTCTTTTGATCAGGTTATGAATATTGATAAATTTTTTTATTGACAAGCAATACCTCTTGGCTCCTGAATAAGTTTTGCTTGGGGGTTTTTTTTGATTCACTTTTATGTTTTTGTTTTATGGATTTACTTCTATTTTTTTTATTTATAAAAATAGGGTAGGGCAAGTTTGGGTTTATTATTATTATTATTTGCTTTTAAAGGCATTTTACTTTGTGTATGTGGCACATATTTGTACTTTTTTTTAAATAAATAGATAAAAGCATTTTACATAATTTTTTTGGTGTTTTGAATATTTTTTTAATAACAAATATTACTATGGCAAGCTGTTGTATGCCTCGCTCACCCTTGCTTCTTATTGCTCGCCAAACAAGAATATTGTTAATATGCTGATCATATTTTATTTCAAATCCAAAATGCAAATAAAATAAAATAAAATATTAACAAACAACCACGAAGTTAACAATTAATTGGGTAAGCTAAAATATTTTGAATGACCATTAGGAAATAAATGGAAGACTTGTTGGAGATCTAGTATTATTGGGGTTGAAATTAAATAGTTTTTAAAGAAAATTATCTTTACTTATCATATCATAATTAATTTTTTGATGAGCTCAATTTTTTAAATCATGAGACAAGTCTGTTAATGAATGTATAAATAAAATTTATAAATTATTAATGTTCTCTAAAATTTTGGAAAATGTCAAAATTACACTAAATTCTTAACTTCATTAAAACTATATAAAAAATAATGAGGCAGTTACATACATAGCACCTGAAACATTGCTATTTACAAATCTAAGCACCCTTTTTCATCCATTTTTCAAATTTTCACTCAAAGATTAAAATTCATGATAAAACCCCAACCTATATTTTTTATTTTTATCAAGTTCTCAATGTTTTGTTCGTGGCACACGTAACTACATCGGTTCGGTATTCCAAAAATATCACCTAGTTGCTAGACTTTGTAATTAGCAATGCTTCGGGTGCTTTGTTTGTAATTATCCCAAAAAAAGAATGATTCATTTTTTTCGTTACATGCTTTTCAATATGTATTAGATTTAGAGTAATATTGAATTTTTCTGCTGCTAAGATAGTTTTAAGTATTTTGAAAATTTATTGTCATTGACATAATCAAACTTATTATCTGCAGATTATCAGCAGTAGTTGTTTATCAGCAGTAGTTGTTATTTGATATGGTTGGGAGCTTTAGTTGGGTTTGCTGTTTGAGGCAACTTATTCAGAACAGTTTACTGGGAGCTTTAGTTGGATAAATGACTATTCTGCCCCGAGAGTTGTTAAACTGTTTGCAACAAAGCTGTATGGGGAAAATAATAGAAACAACAAAAACCAACACATAAACTACACAAAATCTATAAAATTTTACTAGAATAGCAATTTTTAATTAAATCCAATGGCAGCAATTCGCCAATAATTCCAATTCCTTAATTGTATTTAGAATCTAACAATTTAGGAAAGCAATTGTTGCAAAATAGAGAAGTGGTAGAAGTCTCGAACACAAAAGATAAGCTAACTGGAAATGAAACAAGCACATCAATCTCCTTGATTTCCAACAGTTGGATTTGGAAAGATTCATAAACACTTTCAATCCCATTGAGAAGGTACTTGAAAATCTTAAACCATACAACATTATAAAGCGATCGAGTATAATGACATCAGCTAGATGAAAGGATGGGATGTGAGGTGCGGCTAGCTTTTGTTGAACTGAACAACTTGAGATACAAAATTGGACTAAATTAGTTGAAATAAAAAATAAAATCTTAAGAAAAACTGCAAAATCGACCAAGATAAAGCCCTACAAATTTAAGGAAAAAGAATTGTAAGGATTCGCAAGATCCAAACCTAACGAAGCTAACATGAACGCCGAGGCTGCGATGGACAGATGAGCAGTCGATGCAGAGAAAGATCCCATACGTCACGGAAGCCCAGGTGGGATTCTTCACGTTGCAGTCAAAGCACATCGAAAAAGAAAAGAAACACCAGAAAATTGTGGTCAGAATAAATAACATAGGAAGAACCACCACATTTGAGCCCTAATTGATATCAAGAGAAAGGAAATTGAATCGCAAATGCGACAGGAAAAGATTTACCTTGTTTTTTGACCTGGATCTGAATTGCTTGAAGACATAGCTCTTGTCGGTAAGGATTTCGGATGCAAACTACCCAAAGAAGCGGAGATCTTCGAAGAGAAAGAGGTGCAGATGTTGAGGACCGGGACGGGATCGCGAGAGAAGGTAGGAAACATATCGGGACGCTTGGGGACGGGATCGAAAGGGCTTCAGGGTAATAATCCCTAACGATACGGAAAAAGCGGGATGAGCGGTGCGACCCCGAATAACGAAGGAGATTCGTTCGGCGATTTCCTACCGTATCATGAACGCGCTAACCAAACTCTTTGTGGGCGTTTTTAAAACTCCCACCGCACAAACAAGCTGCCCCAAATGGGCCCTAAAGCAAACAAGAGTAGGTTTCTATTGCTTATTTTATTGAGACGAGAAAAATAAGCAATATTGGGTTTGATTCAATTGTACATGGCCACTTTTATTGGAGATATTATTTATTACTCGCAAGTTTGTTCTATGTTCTTAGCATTAAACCTTTAAATATTTAAATTCACAAAAAAAAGTGGTGCAGGAACATGCTAATTTTATTTACGGCCGTTTACATTCATACCTCACAATTCCTTTGTATTTACATATCTAACACCTAAACTTTACTTTTACATTTATTCCACCCAAATCCACCCAAATCTTTCATATCACCATATCACATAAAAGTGCCACTATTTTAACTTTAAAGAGTGATACTTTTTCATGCACAGTTAAGGTGGCATATACGTAAAAATGTTAGTTTAGGTGTTAGTTATGTAAATCCATAGGAATTTAGTTGTATGTAGGTACATCTTCGATTTGTTTAATATTTGAATGAATATATCTGTGCTAAAAGTTGTGATGGGATAGAGAGTACGGTTGCTAATGCACTTAGTAGAGTTTCTGTTATTGTTTATATCATTAAGGTCAAAATAATTGATTGCTTTGTATGTTAAAAAGGATTATACTTCTAGAAGAATTTAATGTAACATATAAGTTTTGAATAAGGATTCATGTAGCCGACCCCACGTAGTGGGATTAAGGCTTTGTTGTTGTTGTATATAAGTTTTGAATAATGAATTATATATGCTTAATAAGATTTTCTAATTTTACTTGTCATATTTTAATGAAATTCATGTGTTATTCTTTATAAATCTCGGGAAGATTTTATTAGCATGCAATGATGTGAGGATTGTACACATAATGCTCTTAATTTATTAGAATTAAATGAAAGTATGACACTCAATAGAATAAAATGGAGGAAAAGGATTCTTGTAGCCTTATTCTTTATAAATCTCTGGAAGATTTTATTAGTATGCAATGATATGAGGATTGTATAAAAAATGATATTAATTTATTAGAATTAAATAAAAATGTGACACTCAATAGGCACAATGGAGAAAAAGAATTCATGTAGCTGACCTCATTTAGTGGGATAAAGGCTTGTTTGTTGTTGTTGTTGTTGCAATGATGTGAGGATTGCCACCAAATCTTTGTTGTACTAGATTGATTTTCTAAAATTATTCTTTTTTTCCATATTATAAAAATATCAACGCTTATATGTTGGATATTTTTTAAAAAGGACATCATTCCAACTTTTAATATATCTAATTGGCTTTTTTTCATGAATAGCTGACATAGCTTTTAGTGTTTTATGATTCACCTCTAAATAATGAGTACGTAGTTCTTTTCTTTGTTATTCAGATCTTCCTAGCAAATGGATCGATTGTTCTAGTAGGAATATTTCAGTTTTTTTTCCCATTCTTCTCTTCGATAAGAAGAAATATTGGAAGTGAAATAACAATGAAGTTTTTCATTTTTCTCCAAATTGAGACACACTTCCAACTTTTCAACTCACAATTTCCAGATAACATTTTTAATCTTTTGCAAGAATTATAACAATGATGATAGTTTAATGACTATTGATTAAAGATATCGTTGGTTTCTTATGCATTGTAGGATAGATTTGCATGTGACGACTTTTAAATTCGCACAAATATCAACTTGACAGTTCAATGAGCCTAATTTCTTCAAACTCTGTAGATTGAATTTTCTTGTAGGATAGATTTGCATGCGACGACTTTTAAATTCGCACAAGTATCAACTTGACTGTTCAATGAGCCTAATTTCTTGAAGCTCTGTGGATTGAATTTTCTTTTAGTAGTGCTAGTTTGATGCTCATTTTTTTCTTTTAGTTTCATCATTCCATGCTTATAATATCGTTTCACTTCAAGAAATTATGCTTATTGATGATCTAACGTTCAAGTTTGCTGTATGTCCCACCCTTAACTTTGCTTCTTCTGCAACTATTCCTATTTGTGACTTTTTATTGGCCTATTGCAACTGTAGTTATCCTATTCCTTCTCTTGGATTCTTTGTTTTTGCCATATTTGTGACAAATACTTCTCTGTTGGTTTAAATATACATCAGTTCTCCGATCCAAGTCAGAGAGTGGCTTGTTATTGTATTTACCTTTTCTTTTTGTGTCGTATTGTAACCCTAATTCAGTGCTAATAAAAAGTTGCTTTGCGTTTCTGCTAAATTTTGCCATTAAACTAAAGAGGAATGTCCCCTTATGGTGGTAAAATTTGAAGAGACATAGGAAAAGAGAAGACAAGGAGAAGATAACTAAGTGGGAGAAGATGAAGAATGTGTCGAAGAAATACCTCCTACCTCACTATCACCAGCACATATTTTCGAACTCCATTACTTACAACACCGAGATCTTTCAGTTGAGAAGTTTGCAGCCTAGTTCAATCACTTGCAGTCGAAGTGCGAGCTGACAAAGCATAAGGTTTGTTCGCCAGATATCTCCGGGTCCTGAAGCCCTCCATTAGCAAAGTGATGCAGTTACAACCATAGTGGACATTGGGGGATGTTCAAACACTAGCTTTGAAGGTGAAAAAGTAGCAGAAGCAAAACATACAATAGTCATCCGTCAGACCACCACCTTCAGCTAAGCAGTCAACTGTTGCTTCTACAATCGATAAGTGTAACTTGTGATTAAATATTAAATTCGGACTTGAAATTAATAAGACAGATTAGAGTGGGAAGAAGCTGGAGAGAGGTAGCTCCTCCAATACAGTTTCGGCCAGGACGAGGAGTCAGAGGTTAGTCCAGAAGAAGAGCTTTAGCTCCAAGGAGATAAGGGAAAAGCGTTAGCCATTCAAATAGTTTTGCAGTTCGAGTCAGAGCGGGACCAATTTTGGTTAGGATAGTATTTATTCGTATCACGTGCACCGTCAAGGGTAAGGTTTGCAACTTAATCATCGAAAATGGGAGCTGCGAGAACGTGGTGTCCATGCTTATGATGAAGTTGGGAGTGGACACACAGAAGCACCCCCATTCATATTCCCTTATCTATGCATGCAAATCAACTGTGTTTAGTTAACTTTCCCATCAGGGATAAGCTGCAGGAACAAGTATGTCGCGATGTGATTCCTATGAACGCTTGCCATATTCATTTGGGCAGGCCTTGACAGTTTAATTGCAAGGCTCAACGTGACAGCGTCAATAAAACTTACTTCAAGAAGGAGGGGAAACATATCATTTTGCTACCAGGTAAGGACACGAAAGGTGGGATTGATATAGAGGCATCATTAGTTCTTTGGATCACTTTCTTGCGAACTAGCATCAGTCGTTTTGTAGGGAACATTCAAGAAAAGTGAGCTACCGACACAACTGCAACCACTACTGCATGACTTCCAAAATGTTGACCGATAGTCAGTTAGAGAGGTTACCACCACTACGGCTGTCAATACGACTTGTTGTTCGCGAACAGCTTGTGTTCGACTCGTTAAGAAACTCGTGTTCAGCTCGTTCACGAAGTTAACGAGGCGAACACGAACAACACGAACAAATGTTTGTTCGTTCGTGTTCGGCTCGTTTTGGCTCGAAATACTACTAATCAATCATATATATATATATATATCTATATCTTTGATGAGTAGTATTTAAAAAAAAATAATTGACTGAAAGGGTACGAAGATTTATAATCAATTAAAAGTATTAATTAAGAAAATAAAATAAAAATTATTAAATTAGATTCAAATGATGTTTTAATTTAAACAAAAATTTTTAAATCTTGCCCCAATCCTTAATATCTTATTACATGATTAGGGTTGTCAAAACGACTCATTGTTTGTGAACGGCTCGTGTTCGACTCGTTAAGCAAACGAGCCGCAGACGAACACACTTTTTGAGCTCGCGAGCCGAACCCGAGCGAGCATGGGCTCGCTCATGTTCGACTCGTTTACAGCCCTAACCACCACTGAGGGACATCCAACACGCTATAGGCTTTATACCGGAATTGATATTGCCAAACCGACGTGCCTACATATTGACCTGTGAAGTACAATGAGTTACAACGACAGATGCAGGATTTCATTGCGAGGGGATTAGTCAGATAGAGCACAACCTCGTGTGTTTTTTTTTGCATTGATGTGCTATAGAAAGATAGGTCATGGTGGATATGCTTCGACAACAAGACCATCAACAAGATCCCTATAAAGTGTCGTTTTTCTATACCCCTCTTGGATGATCTCTTAAACTAGTTACACAGAGCTACTATTTTCTTCAAGATTGACTTGCGCGATGGGTATCATCAGATACGAATGAGAGCAGTAGACGAGTGGAAGACCGCCTTTAAGACGCGAGATTGACTTTAGGAATGAACCGTTATGACATTCAACCCGTCGAGTGCGCCCAAAATTTTTATGAGATTGATGAACTAGGTATTTCAGGCTCACATTGGAAGCTATTTTACAATGGATTGGAGGACCACTTGCATCACGTAGGCAATATTCAAGATACTGTGAGTTGAGCAACTATATACCCATTCGAAGAAATGTCACTTCATGACAAGTCATGATGCTTTCTGGGTTATATCCTATCTAGTGCAAGCATTCAGATGGATTCCACAAAGATAGATGTCATTATCAGCTAAACCGCACCACAGTCGTTCACCGAGTTAAGATAATTTTTGGGGATAGCATCATTTTAC
This sequence comes from Phalaenopsis equestris, assembly GCF_001263595.1. Taxonomy (NCBI): domain Eukaryota; kingdom Viridiplantae; phylum Streptophyta; class Magnoliopsida; order Asparagales; family Orchidaceae; genus Phalaenopsis; species Phalaenopsis equestris. The sequence continues at coordinate 1,624,548 of NW_018165318.1, read as the reverse complement.
CTAAGATCATTAGGAACTTCAACACTATCATTGCCCCTTTGACCGAACTTTTGAAAGAGAAGGATTTTGCTTGAACGACAGTAACTTAGGACAGTCGCATTGAAGGAAAAGGTGACTCTGGCGCCCATGCTAGCATTATAGAACTTTAATTAACTTTTCTAGATAGAATGTGGTGCCTTTGGCGTGGGGATAAGAGCAGTGCTGAGCCAGGGAGGACATCCTGTCACTTTTTTCATTTAGAAGTTTGATGAGTCCAAGAGGAAATACTCGACTTACGATGACGAATTCTATGCCATTATGACAGCCCTTTGAGTCATTACTTGCTGATGAGCGAGTTCACACTGTTTATGCATCACAAGACCTTAAAATTATTTAACTGTCAGAGCATACTGAAGGGCCGACACGCTACCTGGGTGGAAATTCTAGCATCTTTCCAGTTCGTGCTCAAGCACAAGACGAGAAGCAAAAATCACGTAGCAAAGTCGTCGACACCTGCTGATCACATCCAAGAAGGTTTGAGTTATGGGTTTTGAGGTCGTAAGGGATCTGTATGAAGTAGACAAGGACTTCAGGGACATTTGTGAGCAATGTCAAGAGAATCCAACGAGGCAGTATTATTGAGCAGATGAATACTTTTTCTACCAGAGCACAGTGGAGGATTAGCAGAGTACTTCAATAGGGACACGAGTCTCGCTCTCATAAGAGAGCATTTCTTTTGATCCCGACTGACGAGAGTTGTGGGGCGACATTTCATGCAGTGTAGGACTTGCCATCTGGCGAAGACGGGAGGATTGAACATGCCACTTCCAGTACCGGAGGCATCATGGGTGGGCGTTAGTATGAAATTCGTGGTGGGACTCTTGAGGACTCAGAAAAACAAGGACTAAGTGATGGTTTTGGTAGATAGATTCTCTAGGATAACCAACTTCTTAACTTGCCACCGAACACTAGACGCCTCTCACATCACGAATTTGTACTTTACGAAGATTGTAAGGTTAGGAATTTTCCAAGATGGCCCACTTCATACTCTACATGATGGTTTTGGGGATTCCATGCACCAAGCCAAGTTTTGGAGGACACTAGTCCCACTTAATACTCAACGTGTGGCTTGGGATTCGTCCAGAAGCGCCTAGTGTCCGGTGGAAGGGTATGAAGTGGGCTCATCCGCAGACAAGCAGACAAACAGACAGAGATGGTGATAAGGAGCCTCAACAACTTCTTGAGGTGCTTCGTGGGGGAGAGTATAAAGTAGCAGGATCTTATTTTAGCCCAAGCCGAGCTCGACTACAACACATCCGTCAACCTAATTGCTGGACACATTCCCTTTGAGATTGTGTACGACCGCAATCAACTCACGCCACTTGAGTTGCTGCCACTCCTGCCATCTTTAAAAGTCGGCGAGGACGCTACAAAATGAGTTCACTCGATTCAGAAACTCCACGAGGAGGTTAGCAAGGAGATTACTAAGTAGAACCGCAAAAATCAGACACATGCGAATAAATTCTTGAAGAAAGTAACGTTCCATGATGGCGACCTCGTGTGAACTCAGTTAAAGAAGGAACGAGTTCCCATAGGAGCGTTCAACGAAGCTTAAGCTAAGGCCAGATGGACCTTTCAAAGTATTTTGGAAGCTGAACGACAATGCTTACAAGATCGACCTGCTCGGGGACTACATCGTTTTAACCATGTTCAACTTCTTCGGCTTGATGTTGTACTTTGAGGAGCCATAAGCTTCGGCGAATGAGATCGAAGCTTTCCCAACACCGAGAGACTGACGCAGGGACTAAGGGGCACCAATGGCTGAGTCAGCTAGCAATAATTTCTGCAAGGAATGATCGCTTCTGTGGACCAGGTTGGATTTGTTCATGGGATCAGTATGGGGTGGGTTATGCCCTTCTTTACATGCTCTTATCCGTATGGGAAGGCTCTTAACGACTATTTACTGTATTATTTCTGCCGCCCCACCATTTTTCTTTTGTGTGAGAGTTTCCTTTCTTGTTTCTTTCCTTTTCTTTACCATATGGGAGTTTATAAATTGCTGTTTTCAGATTGTAGGGTTCAATTTTGCTTGTTTTGTTCTAGAATTCTTCTTGGAGTGTTCTCCTCTTCTTGCTACGGTTGTATCCGACAAGTGGTGGTGCTTCTGGTATGTCTTGCTCCTAGGTGGTGTTGTATATTTCTCAATCCCTTCTGCTCCAACCAGCTGCCAGCTGTCCCCTCCAGACCTCCTGGCAGCCCCTTCCAGCTTCTACCACACAATCCTAGCCTTCTCTCTTTGCTGTCCATCCCTTTCCTTAACCATCCTGCCACCACCTCCCATTGACTGTAACCCTTCTGTCCAGCCCTCCCCACTGGCCCTCTGCACCCAGTCAGCCAACCTAAAGCTGGCCTCTCTGCTTTCCGGCTCATTCCCCCATCTACTAACGCCCTTTTCTACCCCTCCCTGAAGTTTTCCCTGCCGCCTCCACTCTCCTAATTCCTAAACCAGCCACTAGCCACCATTTCTGCCTACCCGACCTCGACATTCTCCCTTACACCTTGTTGCCTTACCGATGCCACCACCGCTCTCGGATCTTCTCTTCCGCTCCTAGCGGGAGTATTTTCCTTTTTCATTTGTGTCGTGTTGTAACCTTAATTTAGTGCTAATAAAAATTGCTTTGAGTTTCCGCTGATTTCCTTACTAGTTCCGGTATCATTGAGTTTTTAGAATGCATGATTTTTAATTAGCTGCATCAATTTTTGTGGTTTTGAATTTATTGAAATTTTTTTTGGCAGAAAGTTATCGAGTTGTTTGTTTTGAAGTTCTTTTTGGTTTTATTTTTTCATGCAATCAATTAATAATTGATAAAATTAAGAGTTTTTGGACCCTGAAATTTTTCTTGATTTTGTGCATCTTATGTTAGCTTTGCTTTAAAAGGCCTAGACCTCCATATATGATCTCATTCTAGAGCCTTTCTTTGTGGATGATGTGACAAACCAGTTTCTCCTAGTATTTTCTTTCTGAATTTTGTCCAAAAATATCACAATGATTGTATGCCCTAACATTTTTGGCACTTCATCTTTGGAAAAATGTTTGGTTGATTCTACCATTGAAGTTCTCTATTATCATTCATATTGCATGGTAACACGGCTTCAAAGTTTGCTGCAAGATTATTATTTGTGTACATTGTTGTTTAGGGAAGGAATTGGTCTAAAATATTGATTCGGCAAAATTTTTATAATGGTCCATCTTAATTAGAAGTTAATGGTTAGGATGCGACAGTGGTGGCTATTTGCTGTGGTTGATATGATAATTTCTTCCAGTCTTCTCCATCTTCCCGAATCTGAATTTTTATAATCATTATTATAATCATCATTATCCTTGAACAACCTGAATCTCATTTTATTTCACGTTAATGATCTAATACTTGTTTTAATTTAATTCTCTGACTATCATGCTCTAAGGCTATGTTCAGTTTGCTGTAGGTTTTGTAAGGAAATTTATAATAGGTCTATAAAATGGCCTCAAATGTTGGCTTTTTCACTAGTGGTCATTTTTTTTCTTCTTGACTGGTCATTGGTCTTTTTGTTCAATGCAAATTTACTGTATGTCTTTATTCTTTTAGTTAATTAGGCATAGCTTTTTGTTAGATTTATTTAATTGCATCTACCTGACTTGCTAAAGTACATGATTTTTTGGATTTAGTTCACATCAGATGGATGAAAAAGAAGTGCGTTGGTGTCGAGATACCAAATGGTTGACAATCACGCAACCTTTTTGGTGTAAAGTTTGTCTAAACATTGATGTTTTTATCGTAAAACTGATTTATCTTGGTTCTACTCTCTAATAAGCAATGTTATAGTTAATATTTTGGTTGGAATCTAGCTGTTATTATTTTTTGTGGCTCTTTTAGTTTTTGGTTGATTTTTCTAGCAAGTTTAAGAGCTTGCGATTCTCATGATGGGTATAGATTTTTGATGGTGTTATAGGTGCATGATACTTAATAAACTTTTGCTTGAGGGTGAGTGATGGTTGATGGGGAGTGTTCTCACATGAGAGAGAGAGAGAGAGAGAGAGAGAGAGAGAGAGAGAGAGAGAGAGATTACTAAGACATTTTAAGATATTGAGTTTAGTTTCACATTGGATGGTTGAAAAGAATGTTGTATAAAAATACCAGTTAAGCCTATCCTAACTTTTATCTCCCTTTGATTTAATGCCTAACATAACTTTATTTATATGTTTCTTAATAATCCATCAGAGATCTCTTTATAACTTTATGATTTTATTTTGTAGAGTGTACTGGAAATTGATCATGTCCTTGGAAATAGAACTCTTGAAGTAAAGATCGCCACTCCAAAGGTAAAGCTAGGAAGTTAGAATAGGTTTTTTTTTTTTTTTTTTGTTTGTTTTCTTATGAGTTTATCATCTTGGGGCGGTGATAACAGTTGATTTCCAGTTAGCAAAGTTGATTTTCTTTATACGTAATACATTTTCATTCTAAATTAACTTTACAGGAAGAAATGAGGGCACCTGCTAAGAAATCTACTCGGATTTTTGTGGCCAGAATACCACATTCAGTCACAGAATCGATGTTCCGAAGGTAAACTTTTCCTAGAGATTACAGTTTTTCGTTTTTTGGGTGGTGATGGCTGTTGTGAGGGCATGACATTATGTTTCAAATACCAGAAAAAAATTAACCTTATGCTATAAAAAAATTTGCAGTTATTTTGAACAATATGGAGAGATTACAGACTTATATATGCCAAAGGTAAGAAGAGTTTATGTTATTGCTTATTCTTGTGATATATCTTGATATTGCAGTCGTTTCTTTTTCATTCTAGACTAGTTTTATGCTTGCACATATGCCTTTTCAAATTTTATTCGGAATAAATAAATTTTCTGGCAATGAAGAGCTGTTGACAGGTGACCTTGTTAAAAGGTTGGTGCTTAATGGAGCCAGTCTCAATATTATTTATCTCAGTCCAATCTAGTCTAGACTGCTTTCTATAGTTGCAGTGATATTTACCATACCCTAGTCAAATGTTATACTGAGATGCAACGATTTGTATCAGGCAGAGTTAGGAGGCCCGCATGTCAAAGATATTGTAGAAATAAGAAAAGGGAGGAAATAATGAAACTTGCTTATGTTAATATGGATGCTGTTGTAATTTCTTTGATGTTTTGACTGATATTTGAACTACCTCCGTGGTTAGTGACAGTTATTGGATGCTTGTGCTGGACAGTAGGTTCACCAAACTTTACTTAGAAATCTCACCAATCCAATTTGCCGAACCATGAACTGAACAGATCTCCCTAACTACACCCCCCCCCCCCCCAC
>NW_018165318.1:1589068-1619216 GCF_001263595.1 Phalaenopsis equestris | reverse complement strand
TCCCCCCCCCCCCCCCCCCCCAATTCTTAAAAATATCACACATAGGGCTCAAAGAAAGTGACAATGACACTAAGAGAGGTCAAGGATCTTTCTCTTTCTTATTTTATGAGTTCTCTAATTCTATTAGTTCAGCACCCAGCTTGAAGCTTTAGATTGAACTTAAAGAGCCTTTTAGCTAAAGTGCAACATGTGTCATGATTCTAATGAACATGCTTTAAATTGAACTTAAAGAGCTCAGAGTAACAAGAGTTGAATTTCATCCATAACCAATACATTTATATTCCTCAAATTTTTAGTAATGGAGCTAAACTTATTAACATTTGATTTATTAGTGATACCTTTTTGCTTGCGTAGAAAAAAAAATATATTTTTTTGATGAAATATATCGATGAAACTTTTGGCTTCTTGCTAGAACGAAAAACCTTTGCTACTTATTTTCTCCAGGACTTCAGTCAAGATCTTTATGACCAAATATATTTATATTGGTGAGAGAGCTTTTCCAATTCATACTTTTCATTAATATTTAATATATGGTGTCTGAAAAACCTACTTTTTATTTGGAAGCACATGAACAAATAAAATAATAACAAAAATAAAGTCAAGCAGAAGGCATCTAGATTTAAAATATATTAAACAAAAATGTTGCCTAAATCCTTGACGAAGCGAGTAATTGACATATTGTTAAGAAGTTACATATGTGTCCAAGTTGGGCAGATTAAAATGCTTTCCCTAAATCAAACTATACCCATCACACTTTAAAAGAAGCCCCAACCGTAAGCAGTTTGTTTGTGTCTCACTATTATTTTCAGGGATCACATTTGACATGGGGCTAGTCATCTAACTCCATGTGGCTCTACAGTTGTCTCCCACTTTTTGTTTAGCTTTATCTGTGACCTCTCTAATGTGGTGCCTTCTGGTCCCGAGTTTGGTCCCAACTCAGGCAATTGGTTGCTCACTATGCTTGTAGCTTGCATGATCTTGCTCACTATGCTTGTAGCTTGCATGATCTCGTTGTTCTACTTTGTGGGCAATTCTTGTTGAGCCCTCACCTTCATTTTGACGATACCTTATGATGCTGGCTTCTGTGTTTGTGGTATTCTTATTTCTTTAGGAATGATTCACTCCTCCCAATTTCAGGGACTTTACATCCTTTTCTCCATCTTCTTTCCCATTCTTGGTGAGCTTTCCACTCATCTTTGTTGTAATGCACATTTTTTTAATCTGTGCTTTACCTACCGTTCAAATTTTCTACTTGGACTTACATGCTTTGCCACCAGTTCTTTAACGTGCCCCTCATCTTTCTCTCTCTTTAGCTATTCCTTGGGTTTTGGATGAAACCCCAATTAATTTACCTCCCTCAATCCTGCTGGAACCTTCTTCAAATCCTCGCACTTGCTCTTTTGCAATTTTTTTGGTGGGCCAAATATTTTATTCCCACCAAACAATAGTTCCACCTATTTTTCGTTCAAAATGCAATTTCACAATCTCTTAAGTTGCCTTCCAGATATCAATGTAAACTAGCCCTCATCTTCACTAATTAGAAGATTAGTGAACTTTCTAGACCTCTATGTTTTCTCATTTTTGATATTTTATTTGGGCTTCCTAATATAGAAAACTAATTATATTTTTTTGTCTAATTTACTTTTGATCGGCTTCCATTCTATTGGGATCAAGGAGCCAATCATATGGTAATTAAACTACTCTTTGAAGGCGACATTAGTTTTTTTTTGTCGAACTTACTGTGGCAATGGTTTTCCATTGTATATGATAAAATGATTGCCCGTTATGTAATACTGACACTCATAAAAATGTGTCATACCCATGTCAGACACGTATATGTCGGCCGTTTTATGAAAGGATAACTTAATTTAGGTTTAAATATATGAAATTTTGATTTTTGAAAGTAGCATTTTGATTTAAAAATAGGTGAGACCAAACGAGTCTCACATTTTGAATATTTTGGGTGACTAAACACGATACATTTAGTAATACATTTATCCCGAAGAATAAACATATCACTTATAGTAGACTCAATCATCTAAACTAAAGAATTTCTAAACTAAAGAATTTGTGTCTAAACTAAAGAATTTGTGATATCCGTTTTGGTCCGCAAAATATTTTATAAAAAGGCCAACAAGTTCCCCTACCTAACATAAAAATCAGATAGAGTTTATTTTATCTGGGTTCCATGTTCCCTACAGAAGCAATCTCCTATAGTTAATTACATCTTAAATGACCGAAATCACTTAAGAAAACTCTCGCTTCAGATCTAAGGTTTTGCTTTTAAGATTTTCAAAGTTTAGGGTTTCCAAGGTAGGACATGAGAAAATCAAACGAGAGTGGTTCAACTAGGAACATTTATTTAAGGAATCTAAATGGAAGAAAAGTATGGAAAATCACAGATCTGAGGAAAACCCCGGTGATCTCCCAAACTATTCTATCGTTCGGCTTTACATTTTTGAAATGAGGTTATTTGATTTTGAATCCTGCAGTTTATTTAGAATTTAGGACTTATAATTACATGATATAAGACTGTACAAATAGCGTAAAAAGATAAGAGAATTTACACTGTACCGTACAATAACCTCGGAATCCTAAAGTGTTAGGACTTATAATTGCACAACAGTGTTGTACAAAAAGCTTAAAAGATATGTGAGGGATTACGTTGCGCTAGACAAACTACCTCGAAGTCTTGTGTTGTTATTTAAACTAAGGAAAGTGCTCAGTGATGTGGAATTGTTTTGCTGTTGCATATTCACCTTGAAGTTGTTCTCCTCGTCGTGTTGCCCACGATGTTCACTCCAAGCTCCTCGCTGTAGCACCTCCAGGTTTGTTGTTAATCCTATATATAACCACTAGATTTTTCTATATTAAGGTATAGTGTGTATCAAAACAAATAAAACATGTGATATAAAAGAGGAAAGAAATAATATAACATGCTAGGAGAACAATATAATATGCTGTGAAATAAAATGCTGTAATGTAAATTAAACCTGTATATTTGAGAGGGCCGCTGCTTCTTTAAGGTTAGCTAGTATGTGCTTTGTAAACAGGAGAAAACACGACTTAATAATTCGAGAAAACCGACAAATCGTAGGAAAACACAAACAAAACAAAACACAATATCTCATATAAATGACCAAGAATATGAAATTTATATGTGATATTGAGAATGTTCCCAATTGCAGGAGGAGTGTAAGATTCAAGCTTAAATCTCGGAGCATTGAGTTTCATTTTTGGTCAAGTTAAGACAACAATTTCATTATTTGATTTAATTAAATCAGTCATGAACCATAACCTAATGCACCCTCGTGTCTAGTATCCTAATGAACTTATGAACTAGAGTCAGATGTCTGACTTCTTAGGTTCATTTGAAAATTAGGATGATGAACTCTCTCTCAGGGTGTGCTCCTAAGACCTAAGAAGCCTACACTTTAGTTTGAGTCTGAAGTGTTCCCTGAAATGTTCTAAAGTGTCCATCTTCAATTAAGTGTCTTTCAACTGATTCTCGAACATCTTTAGATCAAGCTTAACTCGCTATCAGACTCCTAAGACCTAGGGGTAAATCTATAATTTTGGCAAAAATGGTGTGAAATGTGCTTCAATTATAGTTAAAGCAATTGGGTTTAAGTTTATTCAAAGCTTAAGGGACCTAAATGCAAGTCTACTGATCTTTCAATCCATGCTCTTAATTGTCATTTAAACTCTTAATTTCTTCCAAATCTCAACTGTTCTTCCAATTACAATTTCATCTTTCTTATGCAAAAGGAATGGTGTATGGTTTGCTATCCTATCTTCTCTTTAGGTTTCTATCATCTCAACAGACCAAATTTCATTTTTAATTTCTTCTCCCTTTCTCTTTTCTTCATATTTTTCTTTAAGACCATGAATCATTTCTGAAAATAATTAAATTGAAAATTCTAATTTTTTAACTTGACCGTTAAAAAAAAAACAAAACAAACGAAAAAAAGACCGATCCACTTTTAGAAACAAAGTCAAATCAGTAAAGCCTAGAGCGAAATCACAAGTGTATCAGCCTAAAGGCGTTAAAAACTTGTTAAAAAAAGACCGAATCAATCTCAAAAAAGGGTTTAAGAGCCTCAAAATGTAATTTAAAACTTCACGAATAAAGCTTCAGAATGTGGCGAATAAAACTTAAAAAATGTAGCCCAAACATATTAGTAGAAAGTGCTCCAAGTACGGCTCACCCAATCCATGAACCGACCTTCACAGCAAAGGTGAAAATTCACCACATTAAGATTTGCGGCCAGGGACAATGAAGGGGAAAACCAATCCCAAACCAAACATCTTCAATCATAAAAGAACTAAAGAAGAAGGCCGACATCCGTAAGAGCTAAAAAAAATCATAATTTAAGCTAAATCAAAACCAATACATGGGGAAAACAGAGAAATATTTTCAGTTTTTATCTAGCTCGAAAGAGTCAAAACCGAGCCTCAACAAATGGGAAAATACGTAGCAATAATAGAGAATGAACATAGAGCCTCAAACCAATATTCTACCTATCATGCATTTCAAATTTTTGGAAATAAACTACCCAATAGTTTTAGATTTTGTAGAATATACTAACTATATATTTAAACTCACGGGTAGAGCTGTGAATAGGAGCAAAACAATCACCAAACCCACCACAAATAAACTCACAAACAACCTTTCGGGTAGAGTTAGGAAGAGAAATAAAACAACCATTAAACCAACCCCAAACTAGCCCACAAACAATCTTGCGGGTAGAGCTAGGAAGAGGAACAAAACAACCACCAAACCAACCCAACAAAGGATGCAAGCCTATTCCAGACAAGTGTGAAACCGAGCCCAACAAATGGGTTAAAATAGTGTAAAAACTTCAGCTAACTCCAGCGTAGAAGAAGCTCAAAATGAACCCAACACATGGGTTAAAGCAAAGACCATTTCCTAATACGAATTTGACTTAAAAGAGTCCAAACCCAAACCCAACACATGAACAAACCAAACCCAATGCATGGGGGCAAAACAGAAAGAATGCTTCCAACTATAATCCAATCCCAAAGAAAAGCCAAACATAGCTCATCCAAATGGGCCAAAGCAGAGAAAAAATTCAAACAATGATTCAACTCCAAAAAAAGCCAAGGCCGAACTTGTCCACATGAGAAAAACATGACAAAAATTTCCAATATAAATTCAGCCCCAAAGGAGCTAAAACCGAGCATATCAAGCGGGAAAAACATAAAAGCATTTCCATTGAAATTTTATCTCGAAAAGAGCCAAAACTGAGAGCACTAAGTGGGCCAAACAGAGCATATCTTTTCCGATATTTATTGTAATCATGAATATCAACAATAGAAGCCTTGATAATTTCATTCCAACATGCATTTGAACAAGGGACAACAAGATAAACTAGATATGGGCCCCAAAGACATCTTTTCCAACTCATGAAATAGTTTCCAACATGTGTTATAGCAAGAGACAACAATATATACAAAATATAAGCCCCAAATATAATTTCTAGCTCATAAAAATGATTTCCAACAGGCATTTTAATGAGGGGCATCAAGAGGAACAAAATTTATCCCCCAAAAATATTTCCAGCTCATAAAAAGTGATTTTCAGTATATATTCTAACAAGGGGCATCAAAAGAAGCAACACATAAGCCTCAAATATAATTTCCAGCATGTATTCAATGTCTCAACTTCAAAATAAACTAAAATACTCCTTCATTAATCTTTGCAAGAAGATAGAGACGCTTCAACATGCCATTCTAGGTAAAAAAAAAAGAATAGGGAGGAGGAGAGTACCTCTTTAGTGTAGCAAAACACTTAAGAATAAAAAAAAAGTAAATTGAAGAAAGCACCCCACAGAAATTTTTCCTGAAGACCTCACGCAAACAGCTCCCACGATTTCCTAATTCCCGGTTCGACAAATCCAGGCCGCAAGATCCTCGAACAACAGAGAGGAAGATCTCCTCTCGAACGATGAAAGCAGAAAGAACTAGCTTTCCCAACAGTAAAGAAGAAAGAAAGAAAACACCAAGTTTCTCCAAAAGCTTTCTTCTCTCAAGAACCCCTCTTTTTTGTCTCAGAATTTTTTTAAGAACCTCCAACACAGAAAACTAACTCACCAGGGAGCCAAAAGGCAAAGAAAAGAGAAGAGAATGCCAACCGTTTGCCGCCCATGCCAACCAACCGAGAAGAGGAAAAGAAGAGTCGTAATAAAGGGGGAGGGCGCGTAGCCTCGAGTAGGAGCGTCGGTCAACCCGCCTCCTCTAATTGGAGAACCACACGGCTGTCGTGCCACATAGAGAAGGGGAAGAAACCAGAAGAAGACGGGAGCCGCGTGGATCCATCGTGGAGCTAGGCACGGACGCGAATGGGAGCAGGACGCCAAGCAGCTCTGTTCGAATCCGTGATTGGGTAGAACAGAGGGAGGGAGTGCGGGTGAAAACTTAAATAGGACTTAGGTTTTAATAATATAAGTGATAAAATATAAAAATAATTTAGTATTTCTTAAAAATAAAATTCAATTTGAACTTTTCAGTCGTGCGTCAAAACATAACTAAATTGGTGTCTGTTTTGGGTAATTCTGACGTTTCAGACGCGCTGGTGTGGTCCGTTTCGCCACCAGAAGTCATTTTGACGAACTCATAAATTTATGTGTCAATTTTCTCGTGTCGGAAATATGACAATATGAGTATCATTTCCTACTAAAATTGGTGTCCCGGACGCGTTGGCGCAGTCCATTTTGTCGGCAGAGGTCGTTCGGAGAAGTTTACATTTTCATCCGTCCTTTAAGCTTAATTGAAGTCCGACCTCGTGCAATTTTGTGAATTTTGTGCATTTTGTGTGTGTATATGACGATAAAGTCGTGAGGAGGTTTTCTGAGGGCTTGAGGTTATATTGGAAACTTTTCCTTCATTCTCCACACAATAACCCTTAATCGCTCGTCCATAAGACGATGGTTTTGAGACCATAAATGTTAGACATCACAGGAAAATAGGAATTGGTTGGAGTTTCTAAAAAAGGTGTCCCAATTCTAGTCTTTTAAGACAGTCAATATGAACTCCTAGAACTAGATCTTAGGATCTAAAGAAAAAGAGTAATGACATCAAAATGAGGTCAACAGTATCATATATCTACACTTGTCAGACACGTCCCGACACTACAAAGTATGTCTATATTTTTCTCAAGGCTGTACACGTCCGAAAAACACTTTAGAAACACATTAAACGTGAGCTTAACATGATCAAGAAAATGGGACAAATGAATTAAAAAATTATAAATATACATATTCTCTTAATTATACCTCATAGTTGAAACTCCCCCATCTCTCGTCATGTTGAAGCTTTCTCTAACATTCGTCAAAATCGGGCATTGAAGGTGCATCCAATTTTAATACTTTCCTTCTTGTAATCATAGAATATTTTAAATTTTAGTAGATAAGCTGAATTATTAGTTGGATGAATTATTTTGAAACATATTATATCCAATTTTAATAATTTATTTTCACAAGCATGAGGTTTTATAATATAAATTAAATTTATGAAGTTATATTTTTATTCTTGCATAATTTATGTTGTAATATTTTTAATAAAAAAAAATTAAAAAATATTTGTTTTATATCAATAATTAATTAAATATAAAAACGTGTCCATAATGTGTCGTGTGCTATTTTTATTAATTATATCATGCTCACTTATCTTGTTGTATTGTATTTGTGTCCCCACGACATTTTCCGTGCTTCATAGCTATTTTTAGAGTTGTGAATTTAGCTAAAAATTTGGTGCTTGCTAGAAAATTATGCATATTTTTGCTTGAATCGAGATCAACTCGAATGAGTCGTGTTATGAGCCAAAACTTTGGATCAAATTTTTCTCAAGCCATACGTGGATCAGCTCAAATTGATTCGAGATTGACTGGTGTTTTTTATTTATAAAAATTATGCGTGCATGCGCGCGAGCGTGTGCGTTTCTCTGTCTCTGTGTCTATATGTCCGTGTTTGTTAAGTAAAATTGATTATAACTAGTCACGGGCGAATTTCGAGCTGGAACGAATCCAAATAACTCAATTTCAACCAGTTAATTTCAATTTCTGAGCCGAATAGAGCGGATTTCGAGTTGAAACGGATCTGAATAACTCAATTTGAGCCAGTTCGTTTTGATTTCTCGTCGGATCGAGCTCGATGCAATTTCAAGCCTGTTTGGCTCAAAATTAAATAAAAAGAGCCACTAAATGATTTCTAGCCGCACTAAATCTATTCGAGCCGATTTTGTGCCGCTCCATCTTGGCTCGAAATCGGATCGTAACAGTTCTACCTATTTGACTCCTCAGATAAACCATCAATTACTCCAATCTGGATATTTTCTTCTAGATTTAATTAGATTATCTCAACTTATTCTTTCTACATTCATTCACATTAATATTTGGCAAACCCTTGCAAGTTGATAATGTTTTGCTGGTCTCTTTAAACTTTTGATAACCCATTAATTGGTTGAGCTAAACTTTATTTTTCATTTATTAAAAGAAGTGTGGATGGACTCTTTTATTTTTGGACACTAGTAGAAATTGAAATTTGTAGGCTTTTCATCTTATTGCTTATCATGTAGATTTTTTTTTATGTATTTTCTCAAAATATTTTAAGGTTCGTCTTGTGTTAAATAAATCAAATTTGCAACTGCAAGTGGTACTACAAATAGAATAAAGTGAACTCGAGACTAATTTGGAAGCATCTCTGTTAGAATATTTTTTAATCGAAATGTGAAACCACCTTTTTCTTTGGGTTTAGAAAGTCGTGGCAATTCTTATTTGCCATATAGTTGAGGGTGCTCTTTCCTCGCACCTTTTTTTTTTGGATCCCAGCTCACTTTCTATTAATAACTCTTTCCATCTTTCAAAGCTTTGATCACAATGACGATCATGTTGCTTTGCAGATATATGAATTAGATGAGAGTAGTAAGAAAGTTGACTCTCTGATAGGCTTAAACATTTTAGTTTTTCTTTACCAAGCAAGATGTGAATTAAAAAATCTATCATCATCTTATTTTTTATCGAACTTTAAGGTAGAATATCTAGATGAGCCATTTTGTAATTTTCAATTATATTGTGATTTAGTTTTTCAGGCTTTTACTTTATTTATTTGTCGTTGATGTACGCTTTTTTGTCTTCGGCAAATGCAATTTGCTGTTCTTGATGTACTTCTATTATTTATCATGGTTCATGTGAAGCAAATAGAAGTAGATATTAATTTATTTTAGAAATACAATACCATCTATGCCATACCAAGAGTTTTCTACTTGAATTTCCTAAAAAAATGGCATCACATGCTTATGCCAGTGCCTTGCTTAATAAGGGCACCACCTTGCATATTTTTTCACTACTCTGGTTGCATCATGTCATGAAAATTCACTATTGTCATAAATTTTAAGATTCTAGCAATTATTTCTATTTCTCATTTTTTTTAATTTTGCTCTCTCCGTGTGTCTTTCTCCCCTTCTTTATCTCCATCCATTTTCCCTCAAAATCTACTCAACAAGCCCACACAACTTTTTGAAAATTCTTGGACTATAGTAGAAAGCAAATGCACCCGACTACGATCTCACTTATCGTGAATTGGTCTTCTATTTTATTGGAGTCAAGAGGGTGGTAATTCAAAATTAATACATGGTTCAAAATTTAACTTAGTGGTTAAAAATTTTGCATCAAAAGTGCGAGTTTATTCTTATCCAATAACTTAATTAAGCATGTTTATCCCTAAAATCATAGTTTATAAAGGTGTTGAAGTGTTACGCCTAAGGCTCACCTTGAACTTAAACGCACAAAAAGGCGTCAAGGCTTAATTCTCACTGCCACCAATGAGGCTACTCCTTTTTCATTTGAATCTTTTGCTTTGAGGATTTATGCCTGAAAAGCCTCAAGGAGTTTGAGGCATTGCCTCAATCAAGTCATGCAAAAAAAAAAAAAAGTATATATATATATATATATATGTATATATCTATGTGTGTGTGTGTGTGTTGAGAAAGCCCAATGACTAATATATTAAATAGGAAGTAGGATATAAATAGATTGTTTGAGAGGACCCAAACATGACACCCTGCTCACACGATAACCAACACATCAAATGGTTCCAAAAAGAGAAAATACAAAAAAATACATGAGAAACCTAAGAAAAAAATAAAAAGTACCAAAATACTGACAATCAACTAGTTAGAGAGCGACTCAATTTTGCCAAGATTTTTAATGAAAGTGTGATCACCACCACCTTCAATAGCGTCGTGGAAAGATTAAGGAAAATTGCGGGACTTGCCAATATGAAAACCAGACTCTGAACCTGAAAGAGGAGCACGAGTATGAATAAGAAAGTTGTCGGCAAGTGCATTGACATAAGAACACATTGTCGAGGCCATCTTCAGAACGACTAGACGAGTCGCTAGAAAAAAGCGAGTAAACTTCGGGGGGAACCTTCTGTCGGGCAAGGTGACAGCGGCGTCGTCGAGTGCGGGAGAAGACGACGTGAGCCGCAAAACATCGTCGACTAGGTGACGCTGCGGAAGACTCGCGGAACACGATCCCGCAGAGACGCGCAGAACACCGCCGAAGACGATTCTTAACCGGCCGCGCGAACACACTACTGCAGAAGACGAGCCGCGAGGATGTTAACGCGCGATACTGACGTCAATGAAAGAGGATCGAGCGCGAGCAGTAGAGCAGAACCAGCATTCGCCATAACGACAAAACCCTAGCAGATACATACATATATACATACATACATACATACATGCATATATATTCTAAAATCACATTTCCAAATTCTATTTTATATCTCAATTTTTAATATATTAATTTATAGTTTTTCTTTGTGATAATAACTAAATCAACATATTATGTCTTTATGATATTATCTAAATCAATGTATTACTTGTTTATGTCATATTTATGAAGTATTTTTATTTTTATGAGTTTTTTTATTTTTATTTTGTTGTATTTTGAGGCTCATGCTTTTATCAGCCTTGAAGCTGATGTCTCTTCTCACTAAGGCAAAATTGCATCGATCCTAATTCGGCCTTTTTAAATTTTATCCAAAACAATGTCTTTAATTTGTAGTTATTTTAATAGTACTAAATCTCATAGAATGCTTTCCCTCAAATCCATGAGGGGGGGACAATCAAGAAATTTGATGGTGATCTTAATCCTTGTTGTTAAAGGTTCGGTTTAAGAGAGCAACGAAGAGATGCTCTGGCCTAATGTATTATTTGTTGTGAGCTACAAACATGCAGCAATTCATGCATCTCTTCACATTTATTATCCTAGCACTATTTGCTCTTTTCACGCTTCAAGCCAAATATTTGTTTTGTTTTCATGATTCAGTTGGAATTTTCCATGATAAGTAGGCATGGCTGTTATCTTCTTTCTATTTCTCTCACCCAAAGGGTAGTATGCACTAATTCGAACTCCGATCTCGTGGCGGGAAACAAACCCTCAACCACTATGTCGAGAGTAAGTGCGCTAGTTTTTTGTTTTCCTCCATTAGGTTTAATTTGCTCCTTTTTGGTTCTTCTCTTCATGCTCATGCCCCTACTAGTTCTTTTTGCTAGTGTTTATGGCTTCATGCTCACAAGCTTTTTCTTGAGAATGTTTCTCAACGTCTCATCTTTATACGTGTTTGCATTACATTGCCTCTGATTTTTAGCTTTTGGTTGGTCACTCAATTTCATGAGTGCTCTTATTTTAGAATAGTTGAATATTATTGTTATTGAACCTATCATTATATTTGCTGAAAAGGTATTACTTGATAATTCAAGCCGAATTTTTTTGGGGCAGGTTATGAGGATGTTCATAGTTATTGTATTTGACGTTGATAATATGGAGAAATTTGATTTGATTGTTAATTCAATAATTATTTATTGTTTGTATTGAAAAGAATTTGCAGTTGTTTACTATGTTTTTCATATTATGATTATCCATACTTGTAGCACCTTTAAGGATGTTTTCAACTAAGATAATGTGTCTTAGAATTTGTTATGGGATTTGATATCCATTTGTCCTAATCAATTTTCATGTTGTAGATACTAAAATCACTTTTGGTAGTTTGTCCATCAATGATCTGATCTCATACTTATCCAACATTAGCTGAAGATCAGCTTAAGATAATTTGATTAGGTCTTGACCGGAGCCTTACCTGGTTATAGTCTATCTCCATTTGATTTGATGGGGCTAGACATTTCTTGTTGCTTTTGATTTGATCTGAAGATTTGATTGATCTTGAATTTCATTAAAGAAATTCTTCTTCCAGCATACATACATTCATATTACCATATTGGCTGAAGATCAGCTTAAGATAATTTGATTAGGTCTTGAGCGGAGCCTTACCTGGTTATAGTCTATCTCCATTTGATTTGATGGGGCTAGACATTTCTTGTTGCTTTTGATTTGATCTGAAGATTTGATTGATCTTGAATTTCATTAAAAGAAATTCTTCTTCCAGCATAAATACAATCATATTACCATATTGGCATATGCATTCTTATATGCACATGTATATTCCAATTCAACTTTGAGCTTGCCAGATTTAATCTGGGCTATATTTAATTTATGTTTGCTCCTATTTAGGATTGGCTCATTAATTGGCAAGTTAACTTCTTTCTGAGCCCAATCCAGACCAAAATCCTATCCCATTTTGAAGAACTATATTTAATGAATTCTCCTCTTTGGATGCATATTTTCTATGGCACCTGATGGCTTTTTCTCAATACTCTTGAGAACATTATTCTATGTATGGTGTTGATTAGCTTAACATCTTTTGATATCTTAAAAGGCAACTAAGCCTTTGGTTTTTACTTTTCTGCAGGAACGGAGTTCAAAAGGACACCGCGGAATTGGATTCATTACTTTTGCTAGTGCTGGTTTGCTTCTGCTTTATTGCCTTCTTTGCCTATTCCTCTTATCCTTCTGATTTTCTTTCCGATCCCTACTAATCCTCATTTTTTTATGCTGACTTACAAAACTTAGTCAAGCAATTTTTTTTCATTTAATGTCTATAGCTGCATTGAGTCAACTTATTTTTGTTCCTAACCTCAGTTGATGATGTTTGCCTGCTAGTTGGATTCTTTGTCGGATGTGAAAATTTGTTGGATAAATTTTATTTTCATGGTTGAAAACTAATAATTAGAGTGTACTAAAGTTCTCTGAATTGGGCTGAGGATCTTATGATCTTGGTATCTAACTATAGATTAATGGTTTGTTCAAGCTTTTTGAATGAGTGGGAAAATGAAGAAAGAAATTATTACGGGCCTTTTTTTGCCTTGCTCTCGGCTGGATTCTTGTGCATTTTTTGTCAATATTTGTAGTTTGATTTGGTCTATTGACAATATTGATCATTTATGACCTTTTTTATGAAAGGTTGTCCTGTGAATGCTGTCAAATAAGAATGTTAATTTGGATATGTCCTAATTCTAGGTGGGATAGAATGATAAATAATTATATTATTGAAAAATTGTTGGAGTAGCATGGTGGTATCCATCGAAGATAACCTAGTAAAATAGTTGATTTTGGTGATTTGGGCATACACAAAGAAGGTAGAAGATGTACTAACAAGATGTGGATAGAATTAATGCGAAGGAATATATTAGGAAAAAAGATTTATCAAATATTATTGCTAATAGTTGTGCAAAACAATCTCTTAAAGTTTAGTAGCTCATGCAATACTTCATAGGATTGAAAGATAAGTGAGGATTTATAAAGCTGACAACAAATAATTAGTATTAGGCTAATGATGATGAATAGGACCTGTAGCTGTACTATAAAATAGGTAGATAGTGAATATACAGCATCCTGTTTTTATGGTTAAGGGAGGGCGGGAATGTGGGAGTTGGGCCAGGTGTTTTCTTCAATCTCGGAACTGCTTTTAACAATTCATATAGACCTTTTAAATCAGAGCCTTGAGAGCTTGGTCGTTGGCTTATCCAAGGATATGGTTGGTTACTACAAATTTTTTTGCTAGTTATCCTTTGCTCTTGTTTGTTCAAGGTTGTCATATATTCCATCTCTTCTTTTTAATAGCTCCTTTAACAACAAAACAGCCTATTTAACTCTGTGCGTTCACTTTATGTGTAGGTTTAGCTTTCCGAAAAAAAAAAAAAAACTCTCTTTTGGTGGTGTAACGACCATGTTGTTGACATGAATTGGGTGATTTTTTTTTTTAATCAATCTTAGAGTCTAGCCCATTTTTTATCCAAAGGCATACTTGGTTTCCTGTGATTTATTGTGCTAGTTTTTCTTTGCACTTGTGTGCTCATGTTTGTCATAGGTTCCATGATGAGATCATAATACTGAAGACATTTGCATAAGCTTTGTTAAGTTGGTATAGAATATTATGTGTATATTTTTTTGTTTCTCATGATAATTTGCTTAAAAGAAATTATAAACTTTATTTTAAGGGTGGAATGTTAGGTCAATAATATTTCAAGTTATAATTGTGACACATTTAAGTTACTTGAAGATTATTTATTGATTATTTATAATATATTTTTTTAAAATTTTATTCAAGCTAAATGTTTTGTATTACATGCTGTGGATTAATAATTATTGATTCCTTTTCACATAGGCTAGTAGATAAGGTTGGCAAATAATCATTCGCAATTTAAATTTGATTTAATTTCTAAAGATTGGGTAGTCTCGACTTTAATTTAAATCCCACAATAGCCAACTATGCGAACCTATTGTCTGAATTGAATCCCAATTAGCTGTAACTATTTGCCTGTGAACATGAGAAAATTCTCAAAAGCAACCCCACGAACAACAATATTAGTAGTTTATCCATGTGAATTTTTTCCCGTCAGGAAGAGCAAAGAAAATCTTTGCAAGCAGCGCTTGAAAGACGACCCATTGACATTAAAGTGCTCGGTAAAGACTCCAAATGTCTGGACGCCTATTTAAACCACCACCATAGCAGCGTTAACAAGACGAAGTGGAGGGAACAAAGCCTGAACATCATCTTGCCTCCCAATTCAATTAAACAGGCACCTCTCGATTTATTGAATATTTTCAAAATCCACCTCCCATTGAAATAAGAAGTCCAAATCCTTCTGCCTAATCTAGTTGTTGCATTAGTTCAATAAGTTTATTTTTTAGTAAACTTTGTGAAAATAGTTTAGTGTGCCTAAAAGTTGGAGAGATGATGACCAAACCCATTTTTAACTCAAAGCTTGAGCTGATAGTTGAAAGTCAACCACCTGTTATTTACTGTTTAGCATATGTTTCAACTACTTCATGTTAAATTTAATGCACTACTCTTGTATTACAATATCCTCCATTCACGAGAGCCTTTCATATTTGCAAGCACCCCTTAAATTGAGATTTGTAAAATCATCTTGTACATGCACCACAAGCTCATTAACCTTATGAAGCCATTGCAGGTTGTCTATTTTTGAACCTTGCTCAATTATGACAGACGTTGGTGAATCATTTCATTGCAGTTGAACCTTCAGCTCTGATGCCATATTTGATAAAACTGTGTACAATTATAATTCAAATTATGGTGAGATACAAATAAAGACAAGATTAAACGCGCATAAACACACACACATACAAAAACAACAAAATGTGATTTGTTTTGCTAAAGAAGTTTGCGCCATGGAGTGATGGTCATTTCCACTTTTTAAGAGTTTAGTGCATGCATAAAAAGATATCTTCCCTGTTTTACTCTCTTATCCTTACTCTCTCTCTCTCTCTCTCTTATATATATATATATATATATATACACACATGCACACACATGCGCACACACACATCACATGTATGATAGATATAGATCTAGATACACATATTAGCTTAATTTTCCTTTGATTTTCAAATTCCAATGGCATGATAGTTCACAACCATAAGAAAATTCAAAGAAAAAGAATTATTTAATATATGAATATATTATGTTGTTGGCATCAGATTTTATTCAAATTAATTTGTTGTTTATTTGGAATTGACCAATTAATTATATTATGTTTGTATCATTTAATTAGTATTTTAGTTACATAGCATCATTGGCTATTTTTGCTATTAACTTAATTAGCATTTTATTAGTAGAGAATAAATAAATAATTTCATCTCTTCATTTGTAGAATTTAATGCATCTTTCTACTTGTCCTGAACAATACTTCTAGTTGTTGATACATCCATATCTTTATACGAAATCATTCAATTGTCATCTGCTCATAATTTTTTTTGGGAAAAAATGGACAAAAATAATTTTTCAATAATTATTAAATTCTAACTTAACAAGCAATAATCTACTATTATACGCTGGGGATGACCTGTTTGCGATCCCTCACTACTCTTCTCCTTTTAAAAGAATGGCTGCGTTAGCATTCCAATTGCCTCACTCATTTGTATGCACTTCCACAATCATGTTCCAATCAGAAATTACTATCAACGCACAATTGATGTGGGAGGATGTTGATGTCGCCTTAGTATATGTTTTTGTTAACCAATGGTGAATTTCCATGCAACGAGTTGGGCTCCATGTATACTGAAAGTGCTGCCAGTTAGACTCAGCCATTCTCTAATGTCATGTTGCAACAGTCAATCTAAACGTTTGATGATATTACTTAGTTAAAGTCATTTCTAAGTTTAATGCATTGAATAAATGACTCTCGTATAATCTTGAGCAAATATCATGCTGAATCTCTGATAAATCAATGTCCATATATTCTATGGTGGTCTATTATTTTACACGAATGAGTTAAAAAATGAAATAAAAAGGAAAAAAATAACTATTAAAATATTTATTAATGGCTAATTATAGCCATTATTAATTCCTGTTTATTCTGAGTTATTTGCTTGGATTCTATATTATTTCTTTTTTCTATTGTATCCGGTTTTTATTTCTTTCCTTACTATTAGATTTTTTAATGGGTATATATCTCCCTCTTTGCATCAATACGATTTTCCTTTGTTCTATTGTAACATGGTATCAGAGTCATGGTCCTAACTTAGTTGCCGCCGGGCCTATCATTGTCGTCGGCTAACCTGTCTAGATCTCTTGAGCCACCCAAATTTTGTCGTCAGCTACCTCCCAGTCGACCATATGCCCTTCTAGAACCTTCGTTCTGACCGTCAGGGCCACCTCCCAGCCGCGAAACCTCTGCCTAACTGTCTCGTCTCCCTTCAGGTTTCTTGATCCCCTCCTGGAGCTTCTGAGCTGATCTCTGGAACCTTCTTCCAGTTGTTCAGGAGATCTACTCCAGTGGGAACCCCTTCTGGATGCCATAACCGATGTTTGAACAACTTAACATCTCGTTTTGGGTCAACCAAAATCACGACGTACTCCTCCAGCATGAAGCTGTCATTGGAAGATGTTCTTGATTTCACCAGAGGATCAATTCCAACCTCCGTTCCTCTGCAGATTGGAGGACAGAGAAACAACTTGAACTTCTTGATCACAACCCATAAACTAAACAACAATAATTTTCTCCAGTGGTCCCATTCTCTGTCTTTGTTCATCAAAGGGCATGAGAAATTAGCTCTTCTCATTGATATTATTCTTGAACCTCCAAAGTCTGACCTAGCATATGGAGCTTGAGAAGTGGAAACAACATGAATTTCTTGATCACAACCCATAAACTAAACAACAGTAATTTTTTCCAATGGTCACAATCCGTGCCTTTGCTCACCAAAAGTCGTAGGAAATTCACTCATCTCGTTGGTATTATTCGTGAACCTCCAAAGTCTGACTAGTGTGTGGAGCTTGGGAAGTGGAGAATTTCATGCTCATGTCGTGGCTTATCAACTCCATGGAGATTTCGATTGACCGATCATATTTGTTCTTTCCGCTAGTGCCCTCTGAACGACAGTCTATGATACTTACTCGGATATAAGGAATTCTAACCAAATCTATGAGGTGCCTAAGAAAATCTGTGAGACAAAACAAGGATCCTGAGCCGTGACCCAATAATACAAGGATCTATTTGCATTATGGATGGAATGCAACATATTATGACTACACTTGAGAATCTTCGACTGACCTATCTCTTCTAGAAAATTATAGAAAATGATCGCATGTTCCTTATTATGGCAGGCCTCAACAAAGATATTGACCAAGTTCGGGTCCGTATCCTTGGCGTGGATCATCTTCCTTCTACTCGCGCTGCTTTCACTGAGATTAATTGCGAAGTGCGCCGGAGACCCCCATCCATACCTTCGATAAAATATTTCGCTGCCAAGGGTCTCACCTCAACATTTGAATCCAACTCGGTACATCTGGCCTCTACTAGAACAATCCAGAATCTTCTAATTCTATTAAGAGTCAAATGGAGTACTTAATCAAGATGCTTGGACGACAACCTGAGTTACTCGGATGTAGAGAATTTCAACCAACTTTATGAGGTTTCTAAGAAAATCCGTGTGGCAAAACAAGGATTCGCGACTGTGATCCAATATTATAATGATCTAGTTACATTATGGATGGAATGCGATCTATATTATGACCACACTTGTGAATCTTCGATTGATCTATCTCTCTTCTAAAAAATTGTAGAAAAAGATCACATGTTCTAATTTCCGGTTGGTCTCAACAAAGTTCTTGACGAAGTCTGGGGCCGTATCGTTTGTGGGGATCCTCTTCCTTCTATTGGTGCTGCTTTCACTTAGATTTGTTGTGAAGAGAGCCAGAGATCTGCATCCAAGCCTTCGGCCTAATTTTTCCCTGCCAAGAGTCTCGCTACAACCTTTGAATCCAACTTGGTACATCCGGTCTCTACCTAGAATAATCTGAAATCCTCTAATTCTTTTAGGAGTCAAATGGAGCACTTATTCAAGCTGCTTGGATCCATTCTTCTTTCTTCTGACTTGTTAGCCTCCCACATTTGTCAAGGTACCATCCCTATGACACTCCATTCTTTTGCCGCTCTAGTCCATGGGTCATTGATTTAGGTGCCACAGATCACATGACTGGAAGCTTACAAGCCTTCACATGACTGGAAGCTTACAAGCCTTCTCTACATACTATTCTTGCTCTGGGAAAGATACTATTAAAATTATTGAGGGTTCCACAGTTTCATTGCTGGTAAAGGGCATGTTGTTTTAACAACAGGTCAACTCTAGAATCTGTGTTATATGTACATTTGTTGAAGAGTAACCTTTTATCTTTCAGTAAGCTGACATATGACATTGATTGTGTTGATCATTTTTTCTCTGATGTTGTGCCTAGTCTTTCAGAATTGTTGTTCAAGGAGGATGATTGGAACTGCTAAATGGGTAGACAGACTCTATTTCTTCCAAGAGAAAAACATAGAGAACGAGGATACTCTACCCAATAGTTCCAGCATATCTTAGTCCACTAAATAACCTATTATGTTACAGTCGTTTGTGTCATCCTAGTTTTCAATATCTAAAACAATTGTATCCATTGATGTTTACTAATAAAAAATCCATCTAATTTTAAATGTGAAATCTGTCTGTCAGTTAAACATCACCATGTTTATTATCCACCCCATAATCACACGCCTTCTGCTTCTTTCCCTCTCATTCACAGTGGCTTATAAGGACCTTTTCACACTACCAACTACACCAATAAATATTGTTTTTTTATTTTAGTTGATGACCACATTTGGATGACGTGGATCTATACTTTAAAAGATAAATTTGAAGCTGCTATCACTTTCAAACACTTTCACACATTCATTTTGATCCTATTCAAAACTCCTATTCAAGTCTTTTAGACTTACAATGATTGTGAATTTTTTAAGTCTTTTAGACTTATAATGATCGTGAATTTTTTAATTATACATTAGAAGAATTTTCGGTAAGGACATTTTTCATCATAGCTTGTATATTGATACTAAAAAAATGAGGTAGCGAAGAGGAAAAAACATCTTCTCGACGTTATTCACTCCATTATGTTTCAATTTAATATCATAAAATATTTTTGAAATGATGGCATTCACACCTTTCGAACCAGCCGTGTTGAGATCGTGCTTCCCTAACAATCCCGACTTCTCTACTTTAGATCCAAAAATTTTTGGGTGCACGATTTTTGTTTGAAACACGAGCCTAACTCGGATTAAACTTGATCCCATTTCCATCAATTGTGTTTTTCTTGGATACTCTGCCAATCAAAAGGAATATCAATGTCTTGCGCCTACCATAAAGAAAGTCTATGTGGGTGCTGATTTCTTCTTTTTTAAAAGTGTTCCTCTAACTCGAACTCCAGTTAAAAGGAGCTAGAGTTCTTGGACACTGTTCCTTATCCTACTACTATGAATGTTCCCTTCAATTCACCTATGATCGAGGAATCCTTTGTTCATTTGGTTCCACACAGAGATTCTGGAACTACTATTGTTTAGAAGGAAGTAGGCATGAATTCATTGTTCCAAGAATACCACAACAGAATACTGTGGCTAAATGTATAAATGGAACCATCACAAAGCAACTCTTGGCAGAAGTAGTAAATGATGCAGTTTATCTGATAAGTTAGTACCCATCTGTATCTTTTGAGTGAAGGTTTATTGATGTCTGAAGTGGCAATGAGGTAAGTTTGATTGGAAATTTGTTTCATACATTTTCATTGAATATGACTAAGATGAATTCGGGTTCAACTTCTTGAATTATTAGAATGAAAAATTTTTAGGAGCAGAGTTGTTACTTTCAATGAATTGAAAATGTATATGGACAAAAACAAGTCATGATTGTCCATCCATCAATCACTTCTGAAGAGCTTTCAAATATTTTGAGAGAGAAAATATTGGCAGTCAGGAGAATGGATTAAGAAAAATTGCTCAATCTGATGAAGTTGAAGAAATTCCTCACCTCTGCTACTGAGGTTAAGAGGTTCACCAAAATCATATAACCAACACAGAGATATTATTCTTTATAATATCTTTTGTTAATTGATAGTGGTTAACCAGAGTGCTATGAAGAAGCCACTGAAGTTGAAGACTCAAATGAGTGAGAGCTTATCGTGGATGAGAAGTTACAATCACTAAAGCCAAATCTGATATGAGATTTTACAGAATTACCGTTTGACAAAAAGTACCGCACAACTCGTGTGTTTATAGACTAAAAGAAGAATCAAACGGTGATAAGCTCTAAGGCAAGACTTGTTGTGAAAGAGTTTCAACAGAGGGAATGAATGGACGACACAAATATTTTCTCCTATAATATGATTACTATCAGAGTTGTATTGAGCTTGATAGTAGACGAAAATTTATATATGAAGCGGATGGATGCTTTGACAGTTTTTTTACATGATCTAGAAAAACTGTACATGGTGCAACCAAAGGGTTATGAAATTCCAAGAAAAGAAAACATTTTCTGCATATTGAAGAAGAGCCTTTATGGTTTGAAGTAGGTCCTAAAACATGTTTATATTAGATAATGGGTGCATGAAGGGTCAAACAAACTATTGTTGCTTCATCAAAAAATTTTATAATTGTTATATTGTATTTCTATTGTATGTGGATGACTTGTTAATTACAGGAGCATATATGAAAAGATTAGGAACTTGAAGAATCAATTATCAGGAGATTTTGAGATGAAGGATTTTGGTCGTACTAAGAAAATCTTTGATATTAGAAGCAACAGGGATATGAGTGTAGGTACAATGAAGTTTTTTAGGCAGAATGTGTTGAGAATGTCCTACACAGGTTCAACACGAATGAGACAAATTCAATTTACGTGTCCTTAGGTAGTGACTTCAAACGATCTAAATAACTGTTGCCTAAGTTTAAAGCAAAGAAAGAACAGATAAAAAGAAGCATCCATGCTTCAGTTGTCAGAAGTTTGATTTATGTATTGATATGCATGAACCAAATATTTTATTTGCAGTGAGAGTGGTCAGAAGGTACATGAGTAATCCAGGAAAGTATTAATGGGAGGCGTTGAAGTGAATTCTTAGATATTTGAGAGTAACAATCAACACAACACTTTGTTTTAGATGTGCAGGGATTAATCTATCAGGATATGTATATTCAGGTTTGACAGGGGATATTAATGGTAGAAGAAGTAGAATGAGGTATGTTTTCACTTTTGGAAAAATACAAGTGCGTTGGGTTTCTAGGCTGTAGAAGATTATTGCACTTTCAACTACAAAAGTTGAGTGCATTGTTATCACTGAGGCTAGCCAAAAGATGAATTGACTACAGAGTTTTATGGCAGAATTCGACAACGAGCAAGAGATTGGAAAGCTTAATAGTGATAGTATGAGCATTATTCTTCTAGCTAAGAATGCACTTTTTCATGTCAGGACAAATTACATTCACCTGAGATATCACTTCATTCGTTCTCTCCTAGAAGATGGCTAGTTATCTTTGGAGAAGATGCACGTAACGCAAAATCATGCAGATATGTTGACGAAGATTGTTACATTTAAAAAAATTGAACTATGCTTGGCTTCAATTAGAGTTTAAGAATGTTGAGATCGGGGATGAGGCACATTACAATGCATTATTATGAAGTTGGTACAGACTTGATGGTGCAAGTTTGGATGAGAGATGATTGCAAATCCGCTCCAAGTGAGAGATTGTTATATGTGGAGCCCGATTGACAAGGAGTGTGTCTAGTGAGACACCTAGAGACAATCGTGAACAACACATCACCCCAATGAGGCGCTCCGACGCCCATATATGCTCATTTCCAGCTTTTGAAACCGTGCACAAGGAAACTCGGTGCATGCAATTTATTTCTACAGTTCAAGACTTTAAAGTCTCTAGTTTCTTTGCTGCAGGACAACCATGCGAACAATTTGAAGCGGTGTATGCGGGTTGTGGGTGGATTTCTACGAATTTTTCTTGTGAGATCAAAAAAAGTGTGTTCTTGAGTTCCATGATTTTTAGAGAGGATTTGAGATGTGTAATATGTACATTTCTCCTCATTTATAGTGAATTTTTTGGTGTGGTGTGCTTCAATTTTTTTTCCATTCTTGGATGTTTTCCTGTTAAATCTGTGGTTTCTTTTGTGGGGTTTTTTTTTTTTTTTTTGTGGGCGCTTCTGTTCAATTGTTTCTTCGGATTTCTCGAATCAATGTTTTTCCTTATTTGCAAGGAAGTGAATAGGCCCCAACAAAAAAGCTCATGAATTTTGAGCTCTTCGTACATTCAGGAGTCTCAAGGGAAGGGTCGCTTTCCTTTGTGATCATATATATGATCTTATCTTTCTTTTACTTAACCTTCTCTCTTTGCTCAAACTGTAGTATCCTTGAGAATGTTAATCAAACTTTTACCAGCTCAATGCAAATTGCCCCATCATCTAGTTTTGACCGCCAACTGTTTTTATTGCGTGTTGGTGCTCTTATTGCAAGATGCCACCACATCAAGAAGAACAACCAATCTTTATTGTGCATCAACTTAGAGACAGAAATATATTATCATATCCAAGAAAAAGGTCTTCCATTTCAAAATCTGTTGATCAACCAACTAGTTCTAGCCAAAACTTCCAAAATTTAGTTAGTGCTAAAACTTGTAAGCTTCATTTAGATTAAATGAAATAAATTATTTTGTTTGCTTCGAAGTTGTAAATTTTTTACAAAGGAGAAGCTTGGCATTATAACCAGAAAGATGATATCTGTTGTGTTGCATGAGATGTAAACGATTCGTCAATTATGTCATGGTTAAGAATTCTGCGATACCATAAGTCAGTGGAACTTACATATTTCATCCAACCAAAAAATTTTCGGATCTAGTGAAGTTAACGCACTCAAAGGTTCATCACGCCACCTTAGCTTTTGAAATTATGGAAAAACTCACATTACCAGGTAAAGTTCTCTTTCAGTTATTGAAATTTTATAGCAAATTTAAAAAAAAAAAGTGTCTTGAACTCAATTACTCAATTTATAGTAATTTGAGGTGCATTGAAGATATCGCTTAGCTTCAAAATTTAGTTGGAGATATAATTTATGTATCCTTTGTTGAATTGAATGTTGAATATAATTAAATTTTTATCGAAATATTTGGAAAGTTTTCTTTGCAAACCTAAATGAAAGTTTTTACACTGTTAGAAGTGAAAAAGAGTGATGAGTTGTTATGTTAAAAATGATCAGGTGCTTCAATCTTTTATTACATGAGCTGCTTCAACGCAATTTTATACCATTTTAACATTCAGAATGAGGAAACATTCGCTTTGGGTGTTTAAAAACTTAAAACATTTCAACTATTAAGACCCATGAGTCCGCTTTCGTATGCAATCAATATGCTTTAGAGATCTTTTAATTGTTAAGCTTCGGTGTCATTTGGACTTGATGTTGTATGATGCTAAGCCCTTTATGGCTTTGCAAGCTCGAGTACCTCCATTTGGAGACAACACATAGGAAATCCGAACATATTGTCATATAAATAAGTCAATGGGGAAGATTCGTTGGGATTTTGATTCAATAATTTGTTTATGATAAGCAGAAGATTTGAAATATGTAGTTTTTAATATAATTATAGATTTTTATTTTTTTGATAAAAAGAAGTTATTGTAAGTTCAAGGTTTAAAATATTATATTGGGAATTGAAGCACATTTCTTAATTGAATTAAGGTTACGTTTCAAGTCTAATCTTGGCATAGTTATTGAATTGAAAACTTAAAAAAATTAAAAAAATAATGAAATTAGAAATCCATAAAGTTTCACCCCTCAATACATTAAATTTTTAGTTTAAAAAATAAATTGAGAATAATTTTAGTCACATATCTAATAAAGTTAATTATATATTAGTAAAGTTGATAGACATTTTACCACATGATTTTTTTCATGATAATTGGGCAAATCTCATGCCTAACATTTATTTATTTAATGAATGCTTTAAGTTGTATACCGGCCTTTTTTGAAAATCTTCTGCAGCATATCATTATTTTCATGCATTTATGTAAATCAATCCGTGCTTTCGAAGAAACTCAAATGAAATAAAGGATGTGAAAATCTTCGCGGGCCTTATTTTTTACTATCTTCCAGATCTTTTTATAAGTTGGCTTTTCTCTAAGTTCTTTGCTATTTCTTGTTTTTCTTTTCTTATGGCACCATAAGTAAGGCCCATCGTTAGAACGTTTTTCACGATCAACTATTCTCAACGCTTGAACTAAAGGATTTGTGATTTAAAGATCGTATTTCACGATGTGCTAAAAAGGATTACCCCTTGAGATAATTTTTTTCTCCTGTTTTTCTTCATATTTTTCCGCTCCATGCACTATCATTCTTTTCTTGGAATGCACCTATAATCGAATTAACTAAAATATTTTGTGATTGCAGATTTAACAAAATCTTTGTTATTAAGCAGCTCATTTATGCTCAACAGCCAAGACTATTTGTTTGTAGATTAAATTGCTAACTTTTTAGGTTTAATCAAAGCAACTTTATCTTCTGGAGAGTCTGTATACTTTTCTTACACCAAATCGAGTGCTAGAGTGCACAAGGAGTTTACTATAGATATTTTATTTTCTCTGATAACATCCTCCATGTTATTTTATATGTGCTTGCATTTTATTGTTAGACCTTTGTTTGTGGCCATGCATTCATTTTCTCTAAAATTATCATGTCAGTATTATTCACTTTGTTCATTGTCCATGTTCGGAGCTGGTGCTTGCTGGGGGTTTCAATCCTTGATCATATTTTCAATGGAGCATACCATGCTGAAAATGGACCTCTCATAACGTTAAAAGGATTATGACTTTCTTCAGAAAATATTCCAATATTCATACAAATTGTTAATATTCTTTAAGGAAACCGCTGGGATACTCGGATTTTGATCATTAGCTTGCGAACCCAAATCTTCAATAAATCAGTCTACAAAGTTTATAATTTATTTATTAAAAATAGTGGTACTATCAGGACCAGTTTTAGTACCGCCAATATGACTACTAATAGGACCAAAAGATATAGAACTTAAAGCAACAAAAAAAATGATGCATTCTCAATCATTTCATCCATATATTTTTTTTTTTTTTTTTGCGATCTTTTCATCAATATTTTGTTATTGTAAAGGCGTTCATATTGGTCAATATCTCTTGTTTAACATCATTTGAATCTTTTTCACATTATTCCATATTTTTATGAATTTGAACAAGATGATCCTTTAGTCTTTTAACATCACCTTTGAGAATTTTCCTGAAAAAAATACATTATATATATATATATTCTTTTCACTTTTTTTTTCTTTTGATTTTTCTTTTTCTCTTATCTTTTCTTTTTTTGTATTAATTCTTGCTTTATTCCTTTCTAATTTCTATGTATTCTATTTTTATTACTTTCCTTACGAGTGTTCATGTAATTGGGTATATATAGCCCCCATTTCTATGAATAAAATTCAAGCTGATGTATTCACAAATTCAACATGATATCAGAGTCACCCCTGCAGCTTCTTCCAGCATTTCCTGCAAGGTCTCCTAGCCATCGACCTCCTCTTGAAGAGCCTGCAGGTGTAGGCCCTCCTCGCGACTTCTCTTCCCTACAACAAAACCGCTGTCTTTGCATGTCCTTTCTGGCTTCCATGTGGTGGAGAATCCCGTCGGCTATCCCTATGGCTTCCCTTCTTTACAGTAAGACTGGTTATCCCTGCAGATCCTTCTCGTCCTCCTTGTGGAGGAGAATCCGACCAGCTGTCTCTGTGGTGGAGAATCCTATCGGATGTTCCTATGGTTCCTCCTTGTGACTTCACCTTAGGCTTCCTCTGACTGCCCTGAATTTTTTTCTGCAGTTTTTTTGTTGTTTCCTGCAAGTTTATCCGCTATCGGTTAATGTCTTGGAATCCCAACAACATCTCCTTTGGCTTAGTCGGAATCATGGGGGACTCGTACAACACTGAACCAATTTCAAAAGGAGCCATTGATTCCGCCGGAGGATCGACTCTAACTTTCGTTCCCTTGCAGACTGTGGGACCATAAATATACATGAAGTTCTTGATCACAATTCATAAACCGAACGACAAAAACTTTCTCCAATGGTCACAAGCCGTGTCTTTGTTCATCAAAGGACTCCGGAAATTCGATCATCTCACATGTATGGCTTGTGAACCTCCAAAGACTGACCCGGCTTGTAGAGTTTGAGAAGCGGAGAACTCAATGATCATGTTTTGGCTGATTAACTTTATGGAAATGTCAATTAGCCGTTCATATATATATATTCCTCGTGTTAGTACCCTCTGGACGACAATTTATGATATCTATTTGGACGTAGCGAACTCCGACCAACTCTATGAGGTGTCAAAGAAGATCCGAGAGGCAAGACAGGGATAAAAGACTGTGACCCAGGACTATAATGATCTGGTGACACTTTGGATGGAATGAAGTCTGTATTACGACTATACTCTGGATTCTTCGACTGTCCTCTCTCTCTTTCAGTAGATTGTAGAAAGGGATCATATGCTTCAATTCTTGACAGGCCTCAATAAAGATCTTGACCATATCCGAGGTCATATTCTTGACCAAGAACCTCTGCCTTCTACTCGCGCTGCTCTTACTAAGATTTGCTGTGAAGAATGTTGGATACTGTCATGTTCTGCCCTTCCACTTCTTCAATCAAATTGTTCGTCTTAGTCTCCAATAGTGCCCCAACCTCTTCCATGCCACCTCGGGTAGGTCACCCTATTTATGATTACTATTATAAACCCAACCCCACTCGTGGTAAATGTTGGAAGCTCCATGAAAAACCGATACACAAACCTTCGACCAAAACCTCTGTTGTAAAGGGTCTCATGACGACATCAAAGTCTGTCGTAATTCAGCCAGTGACACGTATTAGTTGCTATGAAGCACAGGCGGTTCATGCAAATGCACATACCATATTAGTAGTATCTCGGGGTTGGGGTCTGGTTATCGATCCCACAGGGAACAAGACGAATTCTAAGGAAAAATTATAGCCTACAATTGTCAATCTTGGCCTGAAAAGTTTGATTTGCAAGTTTAATTTTTAAAACTTATTCTAAAGTTATGAAAATCATGTTCATCCTAACAGGCTTATTTAAAAAATTCAAAATTTGATAGACTTCCTCCTTGAAATAGTTTAGTGAAAATAAACTGAGGAAATTATTAAAGCCTAGTGTCAATTGGGAACAAATCTTTCTTATCTCATTCTAGTAGTTTAAGAAAGGTTAGCTATTATTATGAATTTAATTCCCTAAAGCCCGTGATTGATTCAAACAAAAGCTTCTCCCTATTAATTAAACTCAGGAGTTATATCCCTATTCTAATGAATTTATGTGGTTAACAATTTTTGTTCTACAATATATCCTTCCCGGATCTCAGAGTTCATGAAAGATTTTAACTATCCCACTGGCCAAACAGAATGTAAACTAAGTTTAAAAGTTAACACCACTTTTAGAAAGTTCATTCACCGAAAATAAAAGAATCCTCAATTTTATCCTACCACATTTCCAATTCAAGGAAGAAACACAAGAAACTACTCACTACTCATGATAAAGTACATCAACATAATCAGTGCATTAAGAAAATAATCATACTCCAAGTATTTTAGAAAGAAATCCACAGAGAAAATAACTTGGTTGTCCTTATCCCCTTCCCAAGCAAAATGGTGCAATGAATCTTAAATAGCTGTAGGAAATGTTCTCTCAATGTTTCAGACACAATTGTTCCCAGTCTCTTGCAGATTTTTGGCATTCTCCTTCAATTCCTCTCTCAAAATGGTAGAAGAAAAATATGAAAAAGCCTCCACAATTTTGTTTTCTTCTAATTTATATCTTCTCCAAGCGAACAAGAGTATGAACTGCCCAAATCGTCAACATTCGGGTTCTGGCGCCAGGGCGCCCATATATGTGGTCGATGCGCTACAATTTGTTCTTCTACAACACCTCGGGGCTAGTGTCATGATGTTTAGGTGATGCACTTCTGGCGCCCCAACGCCATAAATCCAACGATGGGTTTCCAAGCTCTCGGTAAATCTTTCTCAATTTGGGCGCCTAGGCGATACAAGCCAGCGCTCCAGGTTCAACTCCCCGACACTACAAATCCAGCGCTAGATTTTCAAGCTTTCTGTTTGTGCACTCCAAGAGACTGGTTCTGTCGCCTAGAACTCCACTCAGCTCCTTTTTCTTTGTTTTAATCTTGCTTTGTTCCTTAGATCTGTTACTTATATTTTATCTAAAATATCTTCCAAAACCATAATAAAAATGTATAAAAAGACACAGTGAAGATGATAAACAAACACATTCTACAAACATGTCAAAATCTCCAAACTTATTGGTTCTTGTGTCCAAGTAACAACAAAACTTAAACTTTTGATCTTGTTGAACATAAGAGGTATTGATTTTCATAAGTTACCACCTACAATCAAACTTTCAAAGATACATAATTAGTGAAATAAAATCCTCTATTGAATTATATTGACACATGTGCTTTATGAAGTTATGAGCTCTTTAAATGTTATTTAATTTCATGTTCATTTTAAGGGATTTAGTAAATGCTAAACTACTACACAAATTAGATGCCAAATTCTAAAAATATAGCCCTTCATTAGGTGATCTGTTAATAATTCGTAAACATATAAACTGAATAAATTTAAGGAATATTATGGAATTTTCAATTTAAAAAAAAGTGCACCAAAACTATTTTTTAATAAAGGTTTTTGTTCAAGCTTTTTCTCGATGTTGTTCATACAAAATCATTCTTCTTCATTCACTTTCTTTCTTTAGGATGATTATTTTCATTCTCATTTGTTTTTAAATAATCTTTTTTTTCATACACATTGTAGATAGTTATTATATCTGGATTATTCTTTTAATGATTTGAAATTCTACTATCATCTCCTTGAATTAAAATACTTTAATGTTTCTTTTCTATTCACGATTTGCAAGATAGGAATTATTAACATAAAATTCAAATTAGATTGAGACTATTTTCTCATTAACATATAAATCTAAGTGTAATTGACTGGCCTGTTAAACCGATCCTTCTAAAAGTTAAATATGTTGATTAAACTGATCCTCATTAACGTATACACCTAAAAGTTAAACAATAGTAGTTCCAGAATCTCTAAGTGTAATTGACTGACCTATTAGTTCAGTTTAATTCAAAAAAAGTCTAAATTTCATTTAACTATGCATCTCTTTCCAATAGGATTGTTATAGTCCCTAATTCATGCCCACTTCACTTTACTAATGTCAACAAAAAGCAAATACTGAGATTTTTTTTTTTACAAATAGACAAATAATTGAACAAAACATGAACTAAAATCAAATGTTAAGATTCTCG
>NW_018165318.1:1573669-1589058 GCF_001263595.1 Phalaenopsis equestris | reverse complement strand
CAACCAAAAAAAAGCTTTATCATATACAATTATAAAAGTGAAACATGAAAACGACAAAG
Source organism: Phalaenopsis equestris (assembly GCF_001263595.1). NCBI lineage: Eukaryota > Viridiplantae > Streptophyta > Magnoliopsida > Asparagales > Orchidaceae > Phalaenopsis > Phalaenopsis equestris. Next base: position 1,588,999 of record NW_018165318.1, on the reverse strand, counting down.
TAAAATATCAACAATTACTTGCCATCACTACAACATCATGAATATAAGCAGGTAATAACAACAATAACAAATGAAAAGATAACAACACATTAGCTTAAGCTATCATTAATTACATCAATTAATATCCAAAAACAAATATCACTTCACTACAATAACGTAGTGCTATCCACAAGAATCAAGTCAACAATAGTAGCAGTCAAGCAAATCATATCAGTCAGCATTATAGACAACTCAAACCGACTAAAATGTCAATCCTTTGACTCAACATTCATAGAAGCAACAGAGAAATTTATGTTCCTTTTCGCTCTAACCTTGCATATTCCCTTCCCATCGGTCAAAAAGCTAACAATCTTTTCCAGCTCAGAATCATTGGGTTTGAAGTTAGAATAAAAATCATGTGGGTGTTCCTCCAAACCGAAGAGTTGATTAATACTCCGTGCCGACATGTTCACATACTTCACCCTAACAAACAATTTATCAAAAGAACTCTCTTTCAAATTTCAAAGAGTTTGCGAACTACGAGAATCACTGCCGCACTAGTCCTATAGCAGAAATTTTCCCAATTCTACGGTCAATCACTGGTGCTACCTATACCCAAGTTGAAGAAAACCTTGATTTGAAATGAACTTCCTAGACATCAGAAAATCGTTGTAGCGCACTTTTGCTTGAGCACTAACAAACTTCTTCGAATCAAACGAGGAACTAGCACTAGAATGACCTCCCTTTCTTCTTGGTGCCATAGGAATCAACTAAGATGAAGGATATAGTAATGCAGCTAAAAATGAAACAATCTCACAGAAAAATTTCCAAAAAATCCGTTGGAAGCTTTAGAATCTGAAATAAAATCAGAAAAAGGGAAATCTAGGACATGGAACACGAGATCTACTCCATAAAAGTTGAAATCCAAGCTCAGGTTAGCATAACATACCAAGAGATCTCAAGATCCACAAATTTCATCACGAGATTCTCACCCAAATAAAGTCTAGAAGAAACCTTAGGGCTGTCGACAGAGGAAGGAGGGTGAGAGCAAAAATCGCGAAAGAGTTAAATCCTAACAGTGAAAAAGCGCCAACATAAACAGGTCAGGGAGCCTAGGCGTCCGGGTGCAGCGCTAAAGCACCCCTCCAATCAGAATCACGTCCCACTGCGCCACAACACTGATTATAGCGCCAAAGCGCTGCTCGACAACGCCTTAAGCACAAGAAAAAATAATCCAAACAAACCTAATGAAATGCAATCCAAAATACTAAGATAAAATAACAAATCAAAGCATAGATACTCTTGGGTTGCCTCCAAAGAAGCATTTATTTTAGTGTTCTTAGCCTGAAAGTGTCAGATTCTTCAATTGGGTTGACCCAAAGTCAAAACCTCTCTAATTCTAGGTTTATCTCCCCCTACATACAATGTAAGCACGTTAACTTTAAAAACTCTTTCACTCTTCTAATAAATAATATCAATAGCGACAAAAGCGTAAACCTTTGCTTTAGTAAATGGTCCTGATCACCTGGATTTATATGTTTTTGTGATTAATTTCAATCGTGTATTATATAATAATACCTTTTGTCCAGGCTCGAAATCCTTTCTAAGAATCTTTTGATCTTGTCATTTTTTCATCTTTTACTTATATATCTTGGCATTTTCATAAGATTCCTCCTTAATCTCATCAAGTTCATTTAACCGCATTAATCATTTCTCAGCAGCATATTTCATATTATTATTAAACTCCTTAACTGCTAGAAATGTCTTATGTTCCAGTTCAAAGGGCAAATGTCAAGTTTTACCAAACATAAGTCTATATGAATACATTTTAATTATTATTTTATCAGCAGTCCTATAAACTCATAAAACATCATGAAGTCTCAAAGACTACTCTTTCCTATTAGGGTTGATAGTCTTTTGTTGGATTCTCTTTATCTCTCTATTAGATATCTCTGTTAAACCACTTGTTTAATGGTGGTAGGCTGTGGATATTTTATAATTAATCCCATACTTTTTAACTATATTTTTATTTCAAAATTCTCCCCCATCACTTGTTATTACTCTAGGCATTCCATATCTACAAAATATATTATTCAGAATCTTGGATATGCTCGAGCTATTGCCTCTATCTACTGTGAGACATAATCCAGAACTACCAATTTATAAAGATTTCGTAATGAATGTACAAAAATGTCCCATAAAATCTGAACCCCAAACATAAAAAATCTTATCTTTCAAATTGTAGTTCAAGGGCATTCATCTTAGATGTATTTCCTACTCTTTGGCTTCCGTCACAACTCTTAATATAATCATTTATATCCTTAAATAAAGTAAGCCAGTAAAAATGTTCTCCAGATTTTGAATCACAACAGTTGCTAATCACATCCTGTGTCTCTTCGGGGGTAAACAACTCTTAATACTTTGGTCTTTACATTTTTTATATTGGCAAGGGTCTTCCTAAAAGCAGTATCTTACATCATGAACAGACTTCTTTCTCTAGTGGTATGGCAAATCAAAAGCTAAAATGTCGTTAACTATAAAGTTCATAATCTTTGCATATCATGGGACACTCAAGTCAGAAACAGTGAGAAGTTGCTCATCAGGATAATTTTCATTAATTTCATCATCAAAGTCATAAAAATTTCCCTAATCAAGCTTAGATATGTGGTTTGCTATTTGATTTTCGGAACGCTTCCTATCCGTCACTTCGATATCAATTTCGTGCAGTAATAGGACCCAGCTGATCAATCATGATTTAGAATCATTTTTAGAAATCAGGTATTGAATTGTTGAATTGTGGGTAAAATAATGTATTTAGTTCCAATCAAATAAATTCTAAATTTGTTAAAAACATATACTATAACCAGAAGCTCTTTTTCGGTGGTAGTGTAATTAATTTGAGCCTTATTAAAGGTCTTACTAACATAGTGTATATCTCTAAACACCTTACTTCTCCTCTAGCCTAACACCGCCCCTATAATATAATCACTAGTATCACATATTAATTTAAAATAATAATTGGTGCAATGAATAATTTATCTTTTAAATTATTGAAGACAGTTAAACAATCCTCAAAATTAAATGAGACACCTTTTTTCGGTAAGTGACATAAGGGTTTGATAATTTTAGAAAAATTCTTAATTTACCGCCTATAGAAACCAACATGACCTAAAAAAAACTCTCAACTCTTCTCACATAAGTGGGTGGGAGAAGTTTCTCAATAACCTGTATCTTGGTGGATCTACCTCCATTCCCCTCTTAGAAATTTTGCCCCAAAACAATCTCCTCCCAATTCAAAACTAGGTTGGTCTCCTCACTTCACAAAACCCTGACAAGATGATCTAAGCAAGAATCGAATGTTTGGCCAAAAATATAGAAATCATCCATAAAAATTTCTATCATTTTTTCAATCAGGTTGTAGAATATGGACATCATGCAGTACTGAAAAGTGGCAGACACATTTCACAGTCCGAAAGACATCCTCCTATAGGCGAAAGTCCCATATGGGCTCGTGAATGTGATTTTATCCTGATCCTACAAAGCTATGAAAATCTAATGGTACCCTGGATTTCCGTCTAAAAAGCTGAAAAAGGGTGGCCAACTAGCCTATCCAATATCTTGTTAAGAAATCGTAAGGGAAATGGTCTTTCTTAGTAGTTGTGTTTAATTTTTTTAGTCAATGCAGATTTTCTACATTTCGAATGACATATCTCTATTTTCTAAAAGATAAATTAGAAGTTGTTGTCACCTTCCAAAACTTCTAAACTTTCTTTTTAACCAAATTCAAAACTCCAATTCAAGTCCTTTGGACCGATAATGGTCGTGAGTTCTTTAACTTTATTTTAGGAGAATTATTTATAAGTAAAAGCATCATCTACTATAGCTTGTCTGCGTATACTCAACAAAATGAGATAGCGCACGAAAAAATTTGACGTCTCCTTAATGTTAGTCGCACCATTATGTTTCAATCTAATGTCCAAAAACTATTTTGGAATGATGATATACTAACTGACATCTATCTCATCAATAGAGTTCCCTCCCTCTAAAATTCATAACTTCCGAATTTCTTTAGCCATCATGACGTACTTTCCTACCAATTGGGTTTTCACAACAGTAGATCCCAAAATATTTGGGTGCACGACCTTTGTTAGAACATTGCCTCCACTCGTATTAAACTTGATCTTAGATCCATAAAAATTGTCTTCTTAAGATACTTTACCACTCAAAAAAGGTATTAGTTCCTGGATTCTATCACAGTTAGAATCTATGGGAGTGTGGATGTCTCATTTTTTTAAAGTGTACCCTATTTTTCCAACTTTGCCTCTTGTGAGAGGGCGCTAGAGTTCTTGAACACACTCCCTTATCCTACTCCTATGGATGTTCCCCCATTATTCCTGCCACCGAGAAATCCCGGCTCTTGTAGTTCTACCTTCTCCTTCTTCCACTCTTCTTGTCTACACTCGATGCACTTGTCTTGATGCACCTACTCTGGAGTGTGCTACTTTCTTGCAGGACCTTGAATCTATCTTGGGCGACATCCTCAACACAACTCCTATTGCAGATGAGGAGGTGAGTTCTCCAAGCAAGGTATGCAATCATGCATGCTCCCTTTATTCAATGACAAAATGTCTCTTTTCGTAGTCTATTGTCATCTACACTATTGTCCCGACGGATCAGCAAATCCTAGCTACTATTGACGCGACACCAGCAAATCCTTCTAAAAGGCTACAATGATGGAAGAGATTTATGCCCTGCGATGGAATCATACGTGGGACATCGTAGATATTCCCCGGTGAAAGAAAGTAGTAGGATGCCAATGAATTTTTAGCATTAAGCTCAACTCTAATGGATTTTTTGAATGCAACAAAGCATGGTTGGTCGTTAAAGAGTACTAATAGACTTACAGGGTTGACTATGAGGAGACATTTGCTCCAGTGGCTAAGTTAAACACAATTCGGGTCTTGTTGTCTTTTGTGGTGAATCTGAATTACCCTTATTCGAGATCGATGTGGAGAATGCGTTCCTGTATATAGATTTCACAGAGGTGTACATGTTAATTCCTCCAGACTTTGAATCTACTGCCTCCCAAGAGTAAGTGTGTCGGTTGTAAAAGTCTTTCTATGGATTAAAGTAACCCCCACGATCATTGTTTGAGAAATTCACAAAGGTGGTATGGGACCATGATTTTACTTAGGTTCAATCGAATCACTCTCCTTTTACTGCATTCATTCAATGGCTTCATTTCTATCCTTATCATCTTTGTCAACAATATTGTGCTCACAGGTAATGACTACCAGCATTGGAGCCTTTGGAAGTCCTTTTAACTACTACATCCTTTGGAAGGATTTGAGATCTCTCCGGTATTTCTTGGGCATGGAAGTTGCTCGGCCATTTTAGGAGATATGTCTGTCTCAGCTTGTTAAAGGAGAACAATCTTTTTTTTTTTTTTGCAAATCGGTGATTATCCCGATTGACTCCCATGCATCTCAATGAAAAATCAGCATATGTGCCCAATATTGTTCCCGTGAGGAAGACTCTCTACCAACGCCTTGTCGAAAAACTCATCCTTGTCGAAAAACTCATCTTCATCGCCTATACACACCCTGAAATATTTCATGCAGTTGGTTTTGTAAGTCAATTCATGCATGTCCCCTATAAGAATCATCTCCAACATGTCCACCGGATTTTCCATTATTTAGAAGGCATACCAAACTCGATTTTAATTTTCTCGCGCCACAGCTCTCATTCTATGCTTTTTACGCTGATTGGGCCGAGTCTGTCCATGATCGGCGATCTACCACTGAGTATTGCTTATTTGTGTGGGAAAATCTTGTCAAATGGAAAAATGAAGCAGTGCTGAAGCTGAATGCCTCTTCATGTCCTTGGGGATCTGTGAAGCTCTCTGATTACGCATCATGTTCCGCGAACCTCGTATGCTGACCTTTTTCCTTACAATTGTTCTGTGACAATAAGGCCGCCATCAACATCACTCACAACTTAGTATAGCATGATCGTAGAAAACATATAGAGATTGACAGACACTTCATCAAGGAAAAACTCGTATGCGGGGAAATTTGCATTTCTTTTTTGACCTTCAGTGGTCAGCTAGCGGATATCCTACTAAGATGTTTTTCAGCAACTGTTCGATGACTTCAAATTCAAGTTAAACATGACTGACATCTATGCTTTAATTTGAGGGGGAGTATAAGAATTATGCAAAGATTTGTGTTAAATGTATGGATTTGTATTAATTTCGGCCTTGTTCCTTTCCTATATTTCTTTTTTCTATTTTTAATTTCCTTTCCTATTTATTTTTATTACTTTCCTTGTGAGAGTGTCTTTGTAATTGGGTATATATACCTAGGACTGTAAACGAGTCGAGTCTGAGCGAGCTCAGGCTGTGCTTGTGTTTAGCTCGTTCGAAATTTGCTCGTGAACAGTGTATTCGTGTTGGCTCGAAAAACTTATTCATGTCCGTGTTAGGCTCTTGTTTGACTCAAAATTGTCTTTTTAGAATATAAAATTATTATAATAATTAATTTATTGAATAAAATTAAATAATTTATTTTTTAAAGAACTGTTTGTATAAAAATTAATTAATTTATTTTATGAATATTTATTATGTATGTGTATATATATATATATATTCGAGCTGAACACGAGCGAACAAACTTTTGTTTGTGTTCGACTTGTTTACATTTTGAGCTTAAAAATTTGTTCGTGTTTGGCTTATTAGGCTTAACAAAGGAGCCAAACACGAGTTGCTTGCGAACTTTCATCACTGTAGTTTTACAAAGATTTTGTAGTCCATAAAAAAAATTCAAATAATTATTTACAAAATTTTCAAATAAAATACTTACAAAAAATTATAAAAAACATTTATTTATTAAAGGGTATGCAAACACTATCTTAACTAATTTAAATGCCTAAAATTATGTCAGTCATTATGCATTGCAATGTTTAATAGTAGAGTGAAATAAACCAATACATTTGACCAAATATCATAACAAGTTAAATGAGCATCGACTCACGCCATGCTCAATTTAAAATTTAACAAAATCTTCAATCATGATGATCTATACTTATAAAACATTCAGACAAAGTAGATTTTGCAAAGTGAGTTTAGTGGAGAAACAAGTCACACTAAGCAAAATGCACTTCACATAGGAAATAATAAAATGATATGATTACATCTAACATATGAAACAAATCGGTGTTATCATTCCTGAATATTGGATTAAAAAAATTATATTTCAAGGTTAATGTGTTTATTTTTCTTTTGCTCTTTGAGATTGGAGTGAGCAGAGAAATCGAGAGAGGCTTGCAGGATGTGGGGAGTTAACAAGAGAGGGAAGGGAGGGAGGGAGGTTTTCTTATAAAAAGAAATAATTTTTTAAGCACTTTGAAGCTCATTGCTCAGTTTTTAGAAATCCAAAAATTCAGAACTCACATTGATTAATTGAGACATGGGTATTGAAATATGGGTGAAAAACATCAGTTTTAATTCTTTTGTGGATGCCTAAGAATGAAACGGGTTTCAAGGTGTAGGTTTCATAAGTTTTTCAAAACAGTGAATAAGTTACAACTTCATCCTGATTTAGATTCCGCCTCCTTGTGATTCTTATAATTTGCCTGCCGGATGTTTGTTTCCTGCTGTGAGATTGAAATCAAAACAAGGTTTGGGCTATTTTGAATGAAGAACAGAAGAATTTTGATTAACTCAGCATGGATTCTGATTCAACTGCAACTAATAGGAATGGTTTTATGCCTTTACATTTTCATCAGAGTGTTACAGGTGTAACCCTGTCATATTCCTCTGAAATATATTTAATATTTATTTTTGCTTTGATATCGAGTTAATTTCAGAGCTAGTATTTTGTCCATTGATACCAGTGCTCAAAAGTCTCTCCAAAAACTGCAAATTGCAGAAATCTCTGATTTTTTGAGTTAAGGCCTTATTTTGTTGTAGATAGAAAACATGTTTTTCAAAAGGGTATTGAAATACATGTTTGAAAGACATGGGTATTGAAATATGGGGGAAAAACATCTGTTTTAATTCTTTTATCAATGCCTAAGAATGAAACGGGTTTCAAGCTGTAGGTTTCATAAGTTTTTCAAACAGTGAATAAGTTAAAACTTCATCCTGATTTAGATACCGCCTCCTTGTGATCCTTATAATTTGCCTGCCGGACAATGTTTGTTTCCTGCTGTGAGTTTGAAATCAAAATAAGGTTTGGGCTATTTTGAATGAAGAACAGAAGAATTTTGATTAACTCAGAATGGATTCTGATTCAACTGCAACTAATAGAAATGGGTTTATGCCTTTACATTTTCATCAGAGTGTTACAGGTGCAACCCTGTCATTTTCCTCTGAAACATATTTAATATTTATTTGTGCTAGAGACATTTGATAGTCGAGCTAATTTCAGAGCTTGTATATTGTCCATTGATACCAGTGCTCACAAGTCTCTCCAAAAACTGCAAATTGCAGAAATCTCTGATTTTTTGAGTTAAGGCCTTATTTTGTTGTAGATAGAAAACATGTCTTTCAAAAGGATCATATTGTTTTCCTTCACACCCAACTAAATGATAGAATCTACTAAATTGTCCTCCAAAACATGTTTTCTATCGTCAAGCAACAACTGTGCTCTGAGGGAGATTCAACATAAGTGTAGTTACTCCATTCTAATCGCCTTGAAACCATGTTTCTCTTGATATTGGAACTTAAGTGCGTCCATTTTGGTTGAACAGATTCTGTAGAAACCTTGATGGCTGAAACGCATGAACTTGATGGTTCTACAGTAGCTGTTGATCGTGCTACCCCAAAGGTATCTCTTGAATGTGTTTAATTTCTCCATTAGGTTATGATGACGCTTCTTTTTAATGTTCGTTGTCATAATTAAACTATTCTGCGCTTATAACCCTATTCAATTCAGGAGGAATATCCGAAATACCCCAGCAGAATGTCACAGGGTGGATATGGTGCTTATAATGCTTATATTAGTGCTGCAACTCGCTATGCAGCTCTCGGCGCTCCAACATTATATGACCATCCCAGTGCTTATGGAAGTAAGTGTTGCAGCAGTCTCTTCCTTTTTTTCTCTTTCTGCCTCAATTATGCAAATCTGCCAAAACATGCAAAAAGTTTAATTCATTCATATTTATTTGACAAATAATTTGTTTTGGTTATGTTTTGGGAGGGGGGATGCATGAAGTTCCCCGGGGAATGGGCAAAAAGATCTTTGTTGGCAGACTTCCTCAGGAGGCTAGTTCTGAAGATCTGCGCCAGTACTTTGGGAGATTTGGTCGTATCTTAGATGTTTATGTTCCGAAGGTAAGGAAATGTGAGTCTATAGGATAGTTTTATAAAATGCTTATTTATATGATTTTATACTACTGTTCAGGATCCGAAAAGATCTGGTCACAGAGGCTTTGGTTTTGTTACGTTCGCTGATGATGGTGTTGCTGATCGGGTTTCACGAAGAAATCATGAAATCCTTGGACAAGAGGTAAATGAAATTTGAGATTTCTCTACAAATGATAGATAATTTAGTATTTTTTGATGTGATTCTGTCAATTTATTATATTTTCTCACTTTCAATAGATTTTTTTCCCCAATATGTAAAAAATTTAACTTTTGGTAATTTTTCGCACTCTTAAGATTGAAGGTGGTTCTGCCCCGCAGCCTAATGATTTCTATTGAAATTGTTGATGTTTAAGTTCCAATTGTGCAAACTTTGCAGTTTTTGACGTTGGAATAACTATTGAGTTTGAATGAATAAAAATACTTACTAATCAGGAAATTTATTATACAATACTTAAATTGTGCTGCAAGGAGATGCGAATTTTTACAGCATATTTGATATGATTCAGAGAAATAGTGTATGCATCGGAATATGATAGAGTGCATATAAGTTACAATGGTATAATGTTTGGAAGACTGCGACCAAGCAATTAGCTTGAATCATAGACTCGAGTGTAGGGCTTGTTGTTAAGAAAGTTTAATGCTTTAATTTCTATTGTCAGCTTAAATTAAATTCATTATTAACCATTGATTTGTTGGCAGGTGGCAATAGACTCTGCAACTCCACTGGATGATGCTGATGCTGCAGGCGGTGGCTACATTGATCCAGCTGTGGCCTATGGCGGGGGTTTTGGCCCTGTACGCTCTTATGGCCGACTTTATGGAAGTCTGGATTTTGATGATGTAAGTACGCTAATTGCAGTTGGTCATTCTTTTTTTCTCCTTCTGTTATTAATTTTTATGAAAGTTTTTACTGTAATGAATGGAGGTGTGCATTTGGTTGGTTTGGATACGTTTGGATGATAAATTTGCTAATTTAATTGATTTTTGATGTCTAAACATTTGGATCAAACTTACCAAACAAAATGCATAATCGAATCAAACCGAACAACAATTTGATTATGTTAACCTCTGTTTGGTTTTAGTTAAACTGAAGTTAACTATATTGTGCAATTTATATAGATTGTGTATTTTCTTATTACATAATTGATAAGCAGTAACTATAATTAAAATTGTGTAATTAGAAAAGCAATTGGTTATTTTCATGGAGGTTTGAACGGAAACAAATAAGCACAACAAAAATATGAATTGCAAAATGGGTTTTAATTTATTACTACTTAATCAGGTTTTATGGAAAATTGTGATTCTCAAGCCAACAAAAAAATAAAAAACCAAATATTTCACTAATCAAATCTAATATTTGAAATGCTAATTTTAAAACCGAACCAAATTGTCCAAAAAGTTTGATTTGGTTTGATTTTTCGGTTATAATTAAATAATGTACATCCCTAGTAATAAGCATATGCTAATGAATCATGGAGGCTTGAAAAAAGGGGAAAAAAAAAACAGTTGAAACTAAATGCCTTCTATGTGACTATTTTCCCCCCTCTTTTGCAGTACGGCTATGGAGCAAGTGGCAGCAGCCGGTCTTCAAGGATGGATTGGAGGTACAGGCCATACTAAGCTATATGAGCGCCTTTTGCAATGACCTAAGCTTTCTTGTCTGTAATGGCGAACAATGACTACTCATGATGTAGCTGAAAATTACAATCACTATTAACTTCTCCATGATTTGGGTAGAACAATTACTATTACTGTTTCGATTTCGGATTAAGTTAAACTTTTATTTCCTTCTGATTGAGGGTTTTCTAATGTTATGAGGACCGGCAGTGCACTGGAAACATTAATCTGATCTAATTGGAAATCACAAAATTGATGCAAGGATGCTTGCATCTTCCCTGTAGCATTTGTTTGGTTATAACAGTCAGATTTGGTCATATTGCGTCCTCTGTGAATTGTGTCTCTCTGTTGGAGTTACTTTGGTAGTGTTTCTTCAATTTTACTTTTCAAAGAAAAAAAAATCGTGGAAAATAAAGTTCATTAATCCCCACACATGTATACAGACACTATCTACGAGTCTTGAGCTTATGAAATACACCCATGCGGTATGACATTTTATAGGAACAGTAGCTCGATTTATAGGAAGTTTTTGGGTGTGAAGTTATTTTAATTAGATCTATTAAAGTGTAGAGGAACATTTTTCATATAAGAAAGAGTTTATATTACCCTCAATAGTTTTCAAAAAAACTTTTTTTTGCAATGAATTTACACTCTTTCTACAAAAAAGTAGCTGCATCAAATGAATGTGCACAAAGTGAAAGCTCTTTTGTGATTTGGTTAATACTATATTAAAGGGGCTCAAAAATTGGCCCATACGATTTGGTTTGTCGTGATAGATTATCATATTAGCTGCATTCTATCATGGAAATCAGGATGTTAGGTGTTTGCGTGACCATTTTCTTTTTTTGTTAAGGGTTTCTTTGAGTAGTTATCTGTATGTTGTGTCAGCAATTCCGTTTGGGGGATAACTTTTACTAATTTCTAGAAATTTTATAGTGAAAAGTAACTCTCTTTTTTTGTCTCAAAATGACTTAAGAAGTAAGATAGCCACAAAAGAACTGTTTTTTTTTAATATATTTCTAATTATCACCACAATTTTCTAAGAAATTTTCTCATTGACAATTTTATAACTAATTTTTAAAAAGTTACAGTTATCCTATATGGAAAATTATTTCATACGGACACCGCATGCAGAAATGCATGCGGTGTCCGATCTCCACCATTTAAATATGTATTTTAGTGGGCTTCATTTTTTTTTTTTTTTGAAGGATCCATAAAAATACATATTAGCGGTGATGAGCGGTTGAATCGGATAATTTTTTCATCCTATAGAGAAATTTTCGTTAAAACATGGCAAAAGTTATTCTTTAATCTATCATATTATGGTATCATCATTTACACAAATAACATCATTAAAATCAAGGCAAGACAAAAGGTACAATCTAGAAAAAAGAGGCCATCTATTTAAAAGCCGAATAAGGACATAAATTTCTGGCCAATCAAGCCAAAGAGCCGATAGAGAAAATTCAGGGAAGCACTTAATGCAGCGGTTGTGGATGGGCACACCAAAATATTTTATCTCAAACTATGTTATTCCATGCTCTCTTAGAACCCAATAGAAGATGGAAAGAAATAACGGTCAAAACCGGCCATATAACCGACGCATGTGCCCTAACAACTTGAGATATCTAATTCGTACTAACATGGACCTCTAATAAATGCTATAACTCCCAATTCAGTGCATCCGCTCATTGTTTTCTCCGATCAGCTCTTGGATTTGTAGTGTAGTGAATTTGAGGAGGAGGAGAGGTAGTGTGAGAGGTATGGTGGGGCTTTTCGGTGAATAATATATTATGTTAAAGAAGACAGTGATGATAGGATTCAAATTTTAATAATCCCATCTTTTGATTTCTTATGCATTTACATATCAAACACCTAAATTTTGATATTTACACTTAACATCTTAATGTCATAAACTTATGTATGAAAAGTGTTACGCATGTAATTATGAATGTTTGAGAATTGCTTGATATGATCATTAAAACAAGATTGATATGTGGTTGTGTTTTTATTATGATATTAACAATAACTTAGACAAAGTAACTTTCTCCTCATTAACTTCACAATCATCTTTTAAGAAAATTGCAAGCGCCCTGAACCAATTCTTCGAGCAACAATTTGTACGTGCAAGATTGATGATTCAAAACTAGTAAAGCGAAAAATTTAGTATGTAAAATGGGAGTACTGAAAAATATTCAACAGCGCAAAATTTGGTTGACATTGACACAAGTTAAATGGTTTTGTCATTAAACAAAGGTTAAAAATATAAAAAAAGTGGAATTTGTGGACTTGTTTATAGAAATTTATAAGAAAATAATTCGGAAGGGATTAATTTCTTAGGGTAGATTAATAAAAACTGGGAAAATGTTGTAAATACAAATTTTCTGAGGTGTGGTATGAATTTGTGTTATTATGCATAATGATAATAAATCTGATAGAGTTATGTTGTCTCACATAATTTAATAGTTAAATTAATGAAGAAAATATACCAGACTTGTACGGTTACGAAGAAGTCAATGACACTTAAACTGAATAAGATAACAATAACATCGACTGCAAATTTTCACCAAGATTTAAGCCTTTTTACAGGTGGTAAAAAACAAAAAAAAAAACATTATTCTATTTATATTTGTTGTATAAATAATGCACCACTTGCATCATATATAGACATGTAATTTGTAATTTGCAGTCATAAATAATAGAAAAATGAGATGGAGGGAGTGAGAGGGGAGTAATGGGAGTAAATATTAAAGTGGTTGGAACATGAGACATGGATGAAGGACGGTACTGGAATACTATAAGGGTGTCAGTTTTGGTCTCTCTTCCATTAAAATGGAGCTCATTAATGGCGAGGAGAAGATTTGGTGGACCAATTAACAACCGCTCCCTCACTGCACATGCATCATCTTCATCTCCTGCTTTTGTTCATTCAGCACATGATTGCTTCAATGCATGGCAGAACATGAGCCCTTTGCTCTTTATTTTTTATGTTTTATGTTTGGAACATTTACTTACACACCCCACAATTCTTGTGTATTTGCATGTGTAACTCCCAAAGTTAGGCAGTTAGTATTGGTTAGTACTAGTGATAATTGGATGTAGATTGAGATAGCAGATTAAGACTGAAATATTTTTTAGTTATGATTAACAAATAGTAAATAAACTCATTTTTTAAAAGGATGTGGCAATGATTTTGTTTGGATAGAAGGAAGTAAAACAAAAAAAGTTAAACATTTTAAATGATTATGTGTTGGTTTAACAATAAACTTTGTTAAGCTAATCCTTTATGCTTAGCGGTGTTGTTTGGTTGGCAAAGAGAAAATATTACGTGCGGTGTCACCGCATGCGGACAATCGTCCGGATGGGTCACCTTCCAATGCACAATGGTCTCGTTGATGAATGCAAGCACATTCGGATAGAAATTAAACTAACTACTTTTCCAAAAGATATTCATGAAGTAATTAATGAAAAAAGAAATTATAGTTGCAAGAACAGCTTCCCAAATGCAAAGAAATATGTAAGTACAATAGGGTGTGAGCGGTGCAAATTATAAGAACTAGTCTCGAGATTAAATGTGCATTTGAGACAACTTGTGTTTATCCAGTTAACGGGGTTTGACTGAAATTCATTGTTTAGTGTAAAAAATCAACTGTGTTTTCAGATAAGTTGCTCAAATACAATTTTCGAACTGTGAGACGGAATTTTCAAAACTCTACAACAACAAGTAAGCTGCCCTAAATGTAGCCTAAATCTTCTTATCACTTGTGACTTGTAAGAGCCGTTCACATGCAGGCTGAGAAAGATATTAAAATAATAACTATTAGAACACCGCCGTGAGCTTTAATTAATTATTTTTCCATTTTTATTCATTCTAGTATGAGTGGTCAATTGAGAGAGAGAGAGAGAGAGAGAGAGAGAGAGAGAGAGAGAGAAAATTTATGTCAAGTCAAGTTGTATCATTTATTTGATTTTTTTGTTGGCCGTTTGCGAGCATGAGATTCTTTGAACCATAATATAATGAACAAAATTAGCTACATATATACATATTTAATATATATATAAAACAAAGATAATGCATGCTAATATATGTATTTTTTTAAGAAATTGACTTGATTATAAGGTAGAATATATCTGAATTATCTTGATAGAATGGCTGGTGTTTACAAAAAAAATTAAAAAAAATATTTAAAAAAAATATTTAAAGAATATATATATAACGTGAGGTGACATGTATGTCGGCGTCTATAAATCCCCATCTTATTATATTGTACAATTCTCATTAACATCACATGCATGTATCGAGATGTCAACAGGGTCCATCCAATTTATATCTATAATATATATATATATATATATATATATATATA
>NW_018165318.1:1572470-1573648 GCF_001263595.1 Phalaenopsis equestris | reverse complement strand
ATATATAACTTAATTCAATTTCCCAAGAAAATAAAAAAAAAATAAATAAAAATTAATTCAAATGTATTCAAAAGCCGGGCATTCAACACTGAAATGATCAAAATAAAAAAAATAAAAGGTCGGTTTTAAATTTGTTGGATTCATTTTAAGAATAGTATGATATCCAAATTGAAATTTAGTTTTTTCAATTAAAAATGATTTTCTTGAATGCATAATTCTTAATTCCAGTTTATGATGATTGTCCATATAATCTATTGAACTCAGTTGTCACTCGGCCCTCTCCAGTCAGCACTCACCACTCGGCCTTCTTCAGTCAGCCTAGGAGAAATATATGCAGATATGAAGTGCAGTGATGATAGATATAAAATGTGTTATCTCTGACACATTTCAGTTATGATTTATTGCGCTCTTCACTTAAAATGATATTTCCTAATAATACTATAAAATCTAAGATATTTTGATTCATAACCTTACCTTGAGAGAGGGAATGGCTTTACAACATGATATTTTCTTTTGCACACGAAAAGTATTTTCTACATGAATAAATTATAAGTACAAATAAATCAAGATAATTAGAACTTGAACCAACAAAATTAACTGTTGGGATCACTATTTAATGATAGCGACAAAGTGTTGGGGCCCCACAGCCCGATACCACAAAACTAAGCTCAACTAACACGACCTTGTTAACCGTCAATGGCCGCATTTACTCGGCCATGTAGCCGTTCGTGTAACCGTGACTTGATTGGGCTGCCAAATAGTGGGACCGACTTGATCGCGACAGGTAAGTCGGCGAGGCGGGGTCCGCACGGCATGAAGCGCGGGAGCGGCGGCAACGGTCCTACGAGGTAATTACTAGTAATGCAAATCTATACATTACTTTTTTATGATGGTTGAAATTTTATGAAAATCAATGAAAAGATTTTCCCCGTCAGCACCAATCCTTTTTTTTAAAAAAAAAAAAAATTAGCTTTAGGAATATTAAATTAATTTAAATAAAAGGATATTTACACACACCTCCTAATTCTTATGTATTTAAGTATCCAACACCTAAACTTTACTTTTTCAAATTATATCGCAAATATTTTTCATATATAAAAAATATAACTAATTTTACATTAACAAGTGAAGTACATCTTCTCATGCAAAAATATAATGGATAAATATATATATATATA
>NW_018165318.1:1569400-1572404 GCF_001263595.1 Phalaenopsis equestris | reverse complement strand
GCTATATATATATATATATATATATAATTGTATTTTTTGTATATACATTCAAAGTGATCTAGGTCAAATACTTAATGAAAGAGAATTTTCTTGCTTATAGATGGAACTTACTCAAAAATTTGAATCTTTATATTTGTTGCTAGAAAATTTATGGCGATAGAGTGATTAACTATTATTGTAATGTTGCACAAAAATCCAACACGTATTCAAATAACAATATGGCATAGGAGAAGACACCATACTTTTTTACATAGAAAAATAAAAAAAAGAAAAAAATTATAGGGTTTAGGACAATCGATGTAATCACTATAAGTGAGTAAGTATAAATGCAGTCATTTCTCTTACAACTGAGAGAGTAGGATTACAGTTTTACACCAAATACAACATTTGTCCGTACACAATATATAGACCAACTTCAACGATTCAAAAAGAATCACCAAATTCTAAATACGACAGTCGTGAGTATTAGTTTCCAAAAGTTATCATCAGATCTTCATTATATAGTTATATGTTACATTCATACTTCAGAAACTATGTCAGCAAAGAATCACCAAATTCTAAATACGACGATCGTGAATATTAGTTTACAAAAGTTTTCATCAGATCTTCATTATATAGTTATATGTTACATTCATATTTCAGAAACTATGTCAGCATGTAGGGGTTGCCGAAATCTCTAGTATTGGGCTATTTCGGATGTAGTTAGCTTCTAACAGAATCTATATTTCTTTCTGGATTGACTCAACAGGTGTGACTGCAGACATCCTCATTTTTTGCTTCATGGGTTAGACCGTTGGGTCGACAATCCGTCGATGACAGGTGACATCGATTGATACTTCAAGCATCTCAACAACTAACCAGGCAAAAACATCTCAGTGGTTTTAGAGAGTATTGATCAGCTCGCCCTTGTGATATGCGATAAAAATATCACTTTGTGAGAAAAATTTACCAGTGTCATTTTTGCTACTGGAATTTTTTGGGGTGGTCTCACTGGTCTCGAAATCCCCTCCTCGTTATGTATCAAGTTTTAAAAGTTCTTGGTGAACGGTTTCGACTGTACTGAGGTAACAAGTATAAGACTGCTCCAGATTGCCTTGAATGGAGATCACTTGTCCATCATCGGGTAATTTTATAGTTATGTGGTAGGTGGATGTGATGACTCTAAAAGAGTTAAGGGATGATCGAAGATGAAGTTGTATATAAGTGATGAGCCGACTACGAGGAAATTCACCATGTTGGTGAATTGTTTGCAGTTTTTTCCCCAAATGACCGACAAGCTAAGGGTTTCTAGCATTTATTTTCTTTCTTCAAAGAACCCATTAAGTGGTCGAGTGCTGGTTCTTCGTTGATTTGTTTTTTGTCATTGCGATCCGACTCAAGTTTCGGTTTTCCCGCTTCGACACGAGGCTTTTAAATGTTGCACGAGTTCGAAGGTTTTGTTAGTTCAAGTAATCGAGCGCGTCATAAAAAATAATAAACAACCTCGAAAGATAGAAGTACAACTTCATAATGGGTTTACTCAGACTATGAAACGTTTGATATCTACACTGGTTTGCGGTTTAAACCTGACAGATCAATTCCATTATCTAATATGAGGATTAGGTTGGGTTTAGATTGGTTATGGGGTCTTCTTTTACATATAAGAACAAGCCCTTTATTTAATTACATCTTCAACATCTAAAGTTACTTAAGAAAACTCTCAATTAAGGATATGACTTTGACCTTAAGTAGTTT
The DNA here is from genome assembly GCF_001263595.1 of Phalaenopsis equestris. Lineage (NCBI taxonomy): Eukaryota > Viridiplantae > Streptophyta > Magnoliopsida > Asparagales > Orchidaceae > Phalaenopsis > Phalaenopsis equestris. The sequence continues at coordinate 1,570,670 of NW_018165318.1, read as the reverse complement.
CTAGGTATAGGTTTTCACGTTTGGATATTGAATTTCCAAATGGGAAAGGCTGAAAGGTTGAATAGTTTATTAATAGAAACCAAAGGAAGAAAGGGTAGGGGGCACACGAAGATATCGAGGAACCTCAGTAGTCTTCCGGGCTATCCTGTTATTTGACATTTGTCGTTTTTGAAAAGAAATTTTAATGTTTCATGCTGATGCTTTATTAGTGTTAGGAATTGTACTGCACGACATACAATCATGCAGGAGCCTTAAGATGAGGATTTACATAGTAACTAAACGAACAACCTCAAAATCCTAGGGTGAAGTTCACTAATATATGTGAAACTTCGAAACCCTAACCTAAAAGAAAGGAAAACATGAAATGCAAATGGACTTAAAACTCTGCCTGGAAAGAGCTTCCATCTAAACCGCCTAATCAAATTCAAAACCACGGGGATCTCATAAGTGAGCGGCAGTCGCTCCACATATCAAGCCGGTCTTCATTTTAACACCCGATCATCTAGGTGTGATCGTAAGTCTTCAAAGAGTGCTCGGGTACAAGAGCAAAGATTGTGTCTCAGTTTCCACCCTTCTTTGTGGATGATTCTTTAAGGTGGGTGATGGTTGGTTTTTTTCTATTTTGAATGTTGCGAGAGAAGGCATAATTGTGTTCTTCTACTAATATGTGATTATTGGCTACTTCTAAAAGCTTAGCTAATATATTCAGGCTCTATAATCCCAGTGCATAATGAAGAGGTCATTCTTTCAGTCCCTAAGTGAGGGCAACATGGTGACTATATGCTCTAGGTTCCAAACTTCTAACATTTCTTTTTGGAAGCATGTGACGAGAGCACACAGGGTTTTGTTCTGCTCTTAGCAAAGCTCTAGTAGAGCATGTGAGCTATTCTGAAGTTTTTGCGAGCGGACAAAATTTGACTATTTGAAATCTACAAACAACATGATTATTTATAATGGTAATCCATTAAAACACCTAGTATCTAAGTCCCTTAAAATGACAAAAAATTAAGCACTTCAGCACATCGTTGATATTGAGATGACATACAATCGACTCATAAGAAGCAACGTGGCCAACCAGTTTGTCCGTTCTTTATAAGACTCAAGCGTCAGGATCTTGAATCATTTTGAGGGGTTAGAGTCAGAGATTTATCAAGAGATTGTGTTTTTCAGATGACACGGTGTTTTAGTATTCCCAATTCGGCTGCGATCAATTGGTGCCAACCCAACAATGTCAAGATACTGGGTATCGTCCTTCCTCTCCAAGGTGGGG
>NW_018165318.1:1563927-1569327 GCF_001263595.1 Phalaenopsis equestris | reverse complement strand
TGGGGACACTTTCCTATCATGTGGTGTCGGTGAACCATGTTGATGTGGTGGATCCCTATCCCGAGTCAACGCACCTTTCATCATTTATATTATTTGATTCTTTAGATCGTGAATTTACTGGACTACGATTTCCTAAGTGCACTCTATGTTGTTGATGGTCTCTTTATTATAAGGTGCTTCTCCTTAATTTGCTCATCTTCTTATTTCTTGAATGTTTTAATGCTGACTACATCTTTTAGGGTATTGAATTCAAAATAATTTATGAGTGTTGCCTAAAGAATAGAGTGTGAGAGGATAATAGAAATGTAGTGGGAGAGAGGAAGAGATCATGTACCGAAGTTACTATTTTTTAAATGAGCAGTAAAAGTCATGTAACTCTCTTCATTAAATGCTACATCTATTTATAGAAAAATTTATACTATAGTGATATTACATTGCCCCTAACTGGAAAGGGTTTATACTAGGAATTTTAGTTATTTTATAAGTGTCAACTTATCATCTAGTCATTTTTTTGCTTAGTCATATCAGCTCAAACAATTGAGCTTGGTCGATCATTTCGATCGGCAAGGCTCTATCAGGTTAGCTCGGTTAGCTAAGCTTAGCTGGCTCAGAGATAATATTTCTGAAAATAAGTCTATTGCCTTCCACTGGATGGTCTTTGTGGAACCGATCATTTCGTTGGGTGGGCCTCATGCAGGATGTACTTCTGCAAAGAGTTGATTTTCTATTAATTGGAGATATCGATGCTCTCCTCATGAGTTTTTGGGTCAGTTGATCGGTTGTTACTGGTTGGTCATCCACTCATCAGTTTTTTACTCAATTGGCTCAGCTCAACCGGCTAGATCACTCTCGTGATCTCTTCGCAAGTGAACTTTCTTCATCATGCTTCCTTATTCAAGATCATTGATCTCACCAACACATTTTTTATGTACGCTTTGCACTTCTTTCATTACAAGAATTGATCTCCCCACACTCCTACGATCATATTTTCATAAAAAAATTACACTCATTCTTGAGAAATAAATCCATCAATCTATTCGTATAAAATATTTTTATATTAAGATTTAAATTAAACTTGCAAATTTGTTCCTATAAACAAAATATAATAGTGATCAACACATTTATCTGTAACTCTTATTTATTTCAGCAGTACTGTGCCTTCTCTCAACAATCCCGAAAACAGAAAGAAATGCTGGGCTAGCTTAGAATCTCTCTCACCAAAGTCTTCTTTCACTCGTTTTACCTCCATTATTTGGTTGCTTTATCTAGAGGAGACAACCTCGTGCTAAATACACTTTCTAGCGGCGCAGATACCTCTGTTGGGTCTCTCATAGCTTCCTATTTTCCTTCTTTAAATCTCTAGCCCCTTTTCAATTGATACCTCTCTCAACAGTTTTTTCTTAAGACCTTTGAAGGAGTTTAATTTTAATATCAGAACATTTTTTAACGTAAAGTTTGTCATAAATATAAGGCTTTTTTGCTAAAAAAAAATATAAAATCATATTAGTTAAATTTTTAAAAAATAGGGATAATTACATATATGCCATCCTAAATATTGATATTTATAAATTATGTACCCAGATGATTTTTTTATTGATATATTGAATCTGTGTTTTTATGCTTTACACGACTAAACTATTTAGAATTTGATAAAAATGGAAACTATGGGTTGAGATTTTACCATGGAAAAATTATTCTATACGGAAGGCATATGCAGAGATGCATGCACCGTACAATCTCCACCGTTGATAAGACCAAAGTTGTATTTCCGTGGGCCCATTTATTTATTTTTAATAAAAGCTCTGATTAATGATGAAGATTAGACAGCGCATGCATCTCTGCATATGATGTCCGTATAAAATAATTTAGATATTTTAGTGAGATGGAGGTCGATTCGTAAATAATAACTTTGGGTGGTCAGTATTTAATTGCCACTAAAAAATAATAAAAAATAAATCTATATTTTATATGATAAAAAATTGATCCTGTAATTAATCTTGAACCTGCCTTCCACCCCTTGTATTTTTATCAAGATTTACATACCACATAATTCTTGTGTATTTAAACATTTTACACCTAAATTTTATTTCTTACATATATATTCTTTTTTAGGAAATATGAACCCAAAAAAAAAATGCTACTCATAATCTCATGATAGAAGACTACAACTTCAACCACTATATAACATATAAATATACATTTTAAATATATTCATCACTTTATCTACGCAAAAGAAAATATTTCAAATTTTAAACATGAAAAAGCGATTTTTTTATTTGTAATAAAGAAAAAAATAGGTAATATAAATGTATATATATATATATATATATATATATATATAATATTACAAATATAAATACATAGAAATTAGCTATATATAAAATGACTTTCGAATTATTATTTTTTAACAACTTTAATTGAGTGCGTCGGAATTTTCTTGCATTTACCGTTGCCTTTCTTGGACGCTTGAGATGACGTTTTTCTCCATCTTCGAGCTCCACATTCTTTGAGGAAAATGCGGATCGTTGGCGTGTGCATGGGCCCTCACGTGAAAGAAGAGAAGTGTTTAGTGACGTCGGCGAGTGGCAGGCAGCAGTGATCACGTGACGCTGGTTCGAAGAAAATACATAACCCCCTTGTTTTTTTTTTTTTGAATTTTTCTCTTTTTTGAAAAAAAAAAATTTGAGCGTGAAGAACAGTAACAGTTTCGATTTTTTTTCTTTTGCAGCTAATAATTTTTTTTACCCCAAATTTTAAATAAAAAAAATCAAATGTATGTGATTGATTGATACGTTAGAAAATTTTGATGTGATAAAAATAAGAGACTGTTTGAGACAGCTATAATTTATTTATAAGCTGCCCGGTAGCTACTGCAGATTAGCTTGTTGATTATTTTTTTTTCTGTGATTTGAAAGTAGTCGTGTGATAGTTATTTCTAGACAAACTATCATTCTGCCTCTGTGTAATAATGATATTTGTAACAGAATTATCATAGTCATATATTTGATACTTCAGAAGCAAAAAATTCACTTCAGAAAAAATATCAAATCCAGATAAATTACTCATTTAACAATCAGTAATAAGTTTGCTAAAAATAAGAAAAAAACTATTACTATTACATTTAATGATATTATAATATTAATTTTTAATTTATAGAGATATAATGAATATGTTTAATTTATATAATATAACATTTAGAGATATAATAGTTTTCATAAAAGAAAATTAGAAAGCTAAAAGGTTTGGGGACTTGTCCCATTAAAAAGGGCAAATATAAAAGAAGAAGGCTATGAAAATTTACTTTTTTCTCTGGACTAAATAAAGTGGACGGGATTAAAAAGTCTAGATGGATGGTAAAGATGTTGAAGTAAGGAGCATTAGTGCACATTGACGGCATGCCAATGAAGATGGAAAGTGTCAATAGGTGGAGTACTATGACAATTGCTTGATTGTGTACGTTTTTAACAGTACAGATAAGATGCTGGCAGTTGAATGAAAATAAATATTTATGATTTTTAGTGCTTATCGTTAGTAATTAAGAGGTAACGATTGTCAAATCAAAGCAATAGAAAAAATTAGCTCCACTTAATGGCCTCTTCAAATATACATGGAACATTCCATGTACTGTTGAGTATATAATCCTTAAATATTTTAAACATATTAGATATTTTTTGTGAATTCAAATTCTAATTTATTAGAAAGAAGAGTTTAAATAGCTCTAAATCTTATTAAAAGATTTTAACTGAAAATATTCAACATTAAGGAAGAAAGAATTTTTTTATGACATATTAGATATTCAAATTTTTATTAGGATATCCATTAAATGAAACGGGTGTAAAAAAGTATTTCTTATTTCTTGATTGATATTAACTTTGGGTCTGTTTGTGGCAGCTTATTTGGTACGATGGAGTTTTTAAAACGCACCAGATCTGTTTGGGTAAACTACGTTTTGGCAGTTAATGTGTTTTCAAAATGTTGAAAATAGCGATGTACATGAGATTTTGTGCATAATATTCATAACAGTATTTATGAGAAATATTATATACTTCCAAATAACTAATAAGAAAATTTTCAATTGAAAACTTTTTTATGTAATTTTAATATTTAAAACTAATTTTAGAAGAATTTATTTTCCCGCAACAAAATGATATTATTCCCCGTAATCATTTTCCAAATTTTCTTCAGAAAGTTTTTGCTAGAATTATAAAAATCTCATATCAATCAAAAGATAATTTTCTCTGGAGCATGAAAAATTATTAAGCAGGATGAGATCACATTGACAGCCCATTTGGACCATCGTCTACAATAAATAATTTCTCGCCAAGAGCTGAAAACAAAAATTTAGCCACCATGGAAGATGGTCCCCAGGCCAAACCGATGTGACATGTAGCTGATTGAAACTCCATTTCTCATTTTCTCTGTGTTTATATTCTTATGATGAAAACAGTGAGAGCCAATGTTGCTATCTACTAAAATTAAAAGAATGTGCTTATTCAGAAACTATTAAAAACTTATGAGCCTGTAAAATCCTATCTTAACTCTTTACCCATAAAATATAATTAGCCGGTTAATACAAATGATTGGGGACTGAGCTGATGCGAGAGCCGTACGGGAAAATGAGCACTAATAACTGTGCTTCCTAGACCAATAAACTCAGCAGATAAAGAAAAGCACGTTAATTGATAATAAATCAATTTTTTTTAAAATTTAGATAAAACAAAATCAGAAACTATCTAATTCATTAGTGAATTCACGTGTATAATTATCATAGTTAAAGGTCTAGACATATTGATATAATATTTTCTCACTTATTAAGAGGAATAACATACTATGGCGGTCTGAATGAGCCGCATTCACGACGACATAAAATGATATAATCCATGACGACATGATTGCATCTGAACTATCTTCATCCAAGCCATACTACCGACTTCACCTAATAATTTTCCGTGTCTCATCTAAATCCACTACGACAGTGTCTAATTAATTGAATAAACAACCAAAGAAGATAAGTGAGAGAGAGAAAGAATGAAACAAAACATTCACATCAATCCCTAGAAAATAACATACAACATACACATTAATTTATGCGCTAATCCCACACAAACATCAGATGAAACTCAACAAATCACAGAAAGGGAGGGAGAGCTCGGCTCCTCCTAATTCCCTCGCTCCTCACTACACCCCTTTCCATATCATCACGACTAACACTAACTAAAATCAACACCAAATCATTACCTGCTCCGGTCATTGCTCCGCGTACCCATACCCCATCGCCACTTGATCCGTATCGAAGAACCCGATGCTCTGGTTAGCCGCCGCCGGACCAAACACACTCCCGCCGCCGCCGCCGCAGGACCCCCTCTCGAGACACTGCCACCGCGTCTATAGAAACTTGAC
>NW_018165318.1:1555632-1563534 GCF_001263595.1 Phalaenopsis equestris | reverse complement strand
CACCCCCCCCCCCGCCGCCACAGGCCCCCCTCTCGAGACACTGCACCTGCGTCTTTAGAAACTTGACGTAATGAATTGCTTCATCCAGCATTGAAGCCGTGTCCATCTTTGTCCCGCCGGGCACAAGCCGCTGCAGGATTCTAATCTTTTCGGATATCCTCTCCCTCCTATGCCGCGCCGCCACGCTCTGCGGATCTTTGGATATCCGCACGTTCCGCCTTTTGGGCGGCTTGACGGACTCCGGGTCGATGTGAACCGGTTGCATCGCCGCGATGCGGAATATCATCTCCCTCATCGAGTCGATGGACACCGGGTCGTGCGTCGCCGGGAGATACTCTCCGGCGACGGCGGGCGGGGACTGGGAGGGAGATACCCTCCGGCGACGGCGGGCGGTGACTGGAAGCAGTTGAAGACCGGAGAAGTCGGCGTTGGAGGAGCGCTGTATTCCATCTGCGTAAACATTGCCATCCAGTCAACCTGGGAGTTGGAGTTGGAGAAGTTGGCATCCATTGATTCGGAGAGAAGGGGACTAGAGGATCAAAGGAATGGTTTTTTTTTGACAATGGAAGGGTAGCTTAGTAGCTGTGACTTTAAAGATTTAATCTTTTTATCTTTCTATGTTTCTATCTTCTGCTTTAACTTGCTCTGTTTCTCGCTTTCAGGCAGGATGGCAACGGCAGCTGGTAGGATATATATAATGCTCGACAGGCGTATTTAATGCTATAGAATTTCGATCGCTGGTTTTCTTAGTGTAATAATTGCAGCTATCTTGAAAGTTTCAATTCTCGGCTGTAGTGATTTGGTTTCTTCCTCTATGACGCGCACATTTTATATTCGTCTTCTCGATTAATCAGATTTTTAGGAGGATATAATTCGAAAGTTACTGAACCGCGTGCAATGCCTGAATTTACATTCAAAATAATTATCTTTAAATTCTTGATTTAATTAAAAATAAAAAATATATTGAATAAGACGAGAATGAGTGGCTTGATAATTAGAGATAAAATGAAAAGAAAAAAAATTTATGAAAGGGGTGGGGCCGCTCTAGTGACTGACAAGTTTAGAGAGAATCGTCTTAGATGGTTTGATCCATCAAGTATCTATGATCTGATTAGGAGAGTAGATGTTTTAGATTCGGTCTCTTGAGAAAGAATTGAACCTAAAAAAGACTGATATATTTTATAGAAATGTTCTTAATATATTAGAAGTAAATGAAAATATGACACAATGAAAGGAGAGGGAAAAAGGCTTTGATATTGTTGTTGTATGTATCAATTGGAAGGTGTTAGAATACTTCATCCCCATGTTCAATTGCAGAGAAAGATCTACCTGCAGCAATGGGTGGAGCTCTAGAGCACGTCAAATTTACATAAATTTATTTATTTTAAATAGATTGAAGGTGGCAGTTGAATATTCGGCTGAAGAACATTGACGCCGTTGATATGTTTGGCGGTTTGGAACGGGATGATGGTGAAGGGGTTGTTCAGCTTCACCGGCTGCTGTGTTTTTTGACTGCTAATGGACCAAGGAGTGTAAGTGAGCCAAGCAAACTCGTGAGCTCGCTTGAGCTCGGCTCTCTGGCTCGTAGAAGCTCAAGCAAGCTCATTTTAAAAAAAATTTAATATAAAATATATTCAAAATACATTAAATGTCAAGAATTTATCTTAAACGTATTAAAAGTATTTATAAAGTAATATTTTGTATTATATATTATATAATTTTGTTATTTATCTCCTAATTATTCATTTCTATTTGTCATCTTATTATAAAATTATCTTAAATTAATATCATTTTTTCTCTTTTATAATAATAAGTCAGCTCGTGAGCATGACAAAACTCGTAGACTCAAACTCGAGCTCGAACTCGATGAAATTAATCAGGCTCAAGCATAAATCAAGGGTGGCTCGAGCTCGACTTAACTCGTTTATAAATGGACCAATGGTTATCTAAAATTTTGACTGCGGGCGTTACCGTGCCGTTAGGCATTAAAAATATAATCACCATTATGGAAGGTGAAATGGTTGTAAATTGTAACGATGCTATTATTTGTGCGGATTAAGCGAGTCGAACGAGACTCAATAGCAAGACCAGTCATTACAAACGAAATGATAGGTTTGCCGTGAGTTATAGTATTATTTTGTTGAGTCGGCAAACAAATAAAGAAATAAAGATAAAAGTCTAAATGTATAGTAAATTATTTGTGATTTTATCATGTTTAGTTGTAGCTTGTGTTGTGGAAAGTGCAGCGGAATAAAACAAGAATCGACACAAACTAGAAGAAGACCACAGAGATTTAACGAGGTTCGGCAAAGAATTGCCTATTGCCGCAAAGAATTGCCTACGTCCTCAGGAGCGAACGGCGGTTTCATTATTTCAGAGAAGTTACAATACATCTCATAGGGTTACACATATAAATAAACATATACAAACCCTCAGATAAAATTACAATCACGCTCTCGCTCTCCTCGAAAGAGGCTCTGATACCAACTCTTCCGCCTAAATTTCATAACAGTTTGCACAACCGTGTGCTATATTCATAAATAGTTGGTTTTTAATGAGAAGCCTCGCTGCATTTATATGTTAGAAATTTAATGTTTTGCAGTTGGGATTTTATCAACTTTGTAATATTTCGGTATGTTTTTTGGAAAATAAAATTGATTCCAGATTTGAAGATGAAGTTTGAATAAATTGGTCATTAAAGGAAGGTGGGGAGGACTTTTTCACACACATTTAATTACTCTCGCATTTTTCATATATGTGAATTGTGCGATAGGAGAGGGGAAGTAGGAGAGAAATTTAGAGAGATTCAAATTGTCATAATTAAGAAGGAAGGAGAGTTCAGTGGCTAATAATACTAGGGGATACTAAATATTTTCAATCGAGTTTTACCTTTCTATTATCTTGTACTTATTTAGATTTATTGATTAAAAAAATGTTTTTGCTTTTAGTGGTGTGTAGTAAGTAAGTTCCTATTTATTCCTTAGATTGGTAATCTTGGAATTGAAGACCAGGGATATCAACATAATGAGATTTAGAGAATTTTATTTAAAAATGTTGCATGTTAACTTTGTAAGCTTCATTTATTTCCAAATTGACCACTTAGAATGTTAAAATATGTTGTGATTGAGGACGACAGAGAAGGCCAGTAGAACAATAAAGTAAACATACACTTTTCTAGGCGGATTAGAATGTTTCTGCTAGGATAGTGCAATCGATAAGGGAACACATAATCTTGAGGGTTTTACATGATTTAGGAGCTAAGTTATAAGATAAAATCTCAAGATTTCTTGTGACCATGGAAGGGACTAAGGAGTTAAATTGCTCCCGATTATCAATAACATTTGAATCACTTGGAAATCTCTAGATTACTTGGGTCCAATTCAAGGCGAGTTCTCTCACTTGATGGAAAACCCAACTCTAATTTCTTGGAATTTTAGTTATGCAAAATTAGGATTGAAAATTTTTAAAAATTCACAAACCTTCAACACTTCAAATTAGACCTAGGATTAGTAAACTAGAACTTTTATTTTTTTGAAAATTAACGAGTTCTCTATAAAATTGATACATATACTGAAAAATTTATATAACACTTGGTAAACACGTATACTTTTGTCGTTGACACGTACTTCACAAAATCATGGAATCAGTTGTTGGTGGTCGGTGGTTGGCTACGACAGGTGGTAATGATTGATTGTGGTCAACGATTACAGAGACCGAAAGTTGTTGTCGGACATTAAATACATCGTTATACATTAAAACCATATTTGTGATACGACATTTAAAAACAAGGGTCACCGATAGCGGTGAGTAGGGGGTCAGCAATGGTTGACAGATTGTGGTCGATGTTGATGGGCGGCTTTAGAGGGCAGAAGTTATCATCATGTCTTCAAATACGACGTTATACCTTATGAATGTATTTGAGATACGACATTAGCAAGTAGAGGTCGTTGATGGCCAAAAGTAGTTGCGAGAGACGGTGATCAACTACGACCGACAAGCAGTAGCTTATGATGATCGGTGGCTATAGAGACCGAAATTTATCGTCGAGTCTCCAATGTAATATTATACACTAATGCTAGAGGCCAGAATTTATCTTTGGAATACCGCTGCATGGCCACCGCCATCTGACCGTCGAAGCTGCCAGACCACTAATGTCAGACCATCAGCCTAAAGCCGCCACACCTGTAGGACTATCGTTGCCCGATCATCGTTGTTCAACGTCGCCATCGCCGGACCACTATCGCCACAACCAAAATTCCACAAATCTAATCCCCATCCTTGTCGTACCACTACTGCTCGACCTCCACCGCTATTGATGCGGGCCACTGTAGTTGTGTCGAACTACCACTTTTGTCACCATTAGACCTATGTTGCTCGATTATCACAATTGCCACTGTTATCGCCGACGCTGACATCAAAATTTATAGCACCCAAACCTACTATCAACTTCTCTTGGCAAAACCGGACCATCTCCACTTCCTCATATTTTCTGTCACTTCCCCAACGAAAGTCACAATCAATTTATTTAATATTGCCTCCATCTATTCATGGGATGGTAAATTTTTATAACATATATCAATGTAGTGGAATCATTTCAATTGGGCTATACATCATGGTTTTTTCCTTCAGGTTTTTCATGTAAAAACAACTATTGTCTTCTCTATCGATTTATTTTTCCATGTGTGTGTGTTCAATCATTGTACACGCCAAGTCATTAATATATCACACTACCACCGCAAATTTACGAGCACACAACAATATTATGAGTTTAGTTGAAAAAATTTTATTTAGATAGTAAAACATATAAATATAGAGCATTTAACAAGTTACTTATTTACATTATTTTTTTTTATTTTAATGATCTATAGCTTCCAGCTAATTATGTCATTCTTATTGTTATCTATCTTGGCTTTATCCATATTTGATTATATCCAACATAACCTAGCCCTCACTATGCCATTTCTACAAGCTTTCACTTTGTTCAGTACCACTCTAATGATAATATATCTATTCCTATCAATTTTTAATTAACTAAATCTTCCTTAGGTTGGTGTCAGTTAGCCAATTCTATTGAGATTCATCCATATTTAACATTTCCTTGGTTGTGCTCATGATTAGTTTTGTTGTTGTTATCTTGTAGTCTCACAAACATTGATAGCTTACTTTACATGAATCAAACTCTTTCCACTTTCTAAATAATTACTTTTTTTGCCACTTAAAGTTGTCATATACGATTTTTGGGATTGTTGAGCGTCTGTTGGTGGTTCTTTTGCCAATAACTTTCATTTTTGTTTTTTTCCCCTGCAGGTTTGGCTAGTGGTGCAATTTTACCTACTATATTTGGCTCAAATCAATAACTCTTTTGTATCTTTTCATAAATGTAAAACCACTATTCTCTTACCTAATGTTGTGCTTTATATATAATCATCCTTATAAAATATCATTGTTTGGAAATTTTAGGAATGGTTGGCTTCATTTTCAATCAATCCATCTTTCTTTTATGCAATGCAACCCTGGGATAATTGTTTTGTTTTTGCTCAACCCAATTCATGTCTTCTTGTTTTCATATTTTTTAAATAAAAACTATAGTGCTATTTATGGCACTTTGAATTTCTATTAAATTTCCACATATTCATATAAAGATTGTATTTAGGCATTTTTAAGTATCTATATTCTATACTACCATTCTTTTCTCTTCAGGTTCTTTATTTAGCAAACCTCCTTAGGTAGATTTTCCCATTAATTCTATAGACAATGCTAGAGTCTTAATAAAAATTAACACAACTTAAAATTATGTGAACACCATTTGGATTGACTTAGAAGAAAGAGACAATAGGATTAAAGTATTTTTGGAGGGCAGTTTGAGTTATTTCTCTCATCATCTCTTGCTTGGGCATGACTTAGCTATTTATAAAAAGTTTACGAAAAAAAAATGACAAATTGCAACATGTCAATACCATTTTTTGTAGGGAGGTTCCTTTATATTGGATAAAGCCACATTAGTTGTCGAAGTTAATATGGAGGCATCTTTTCCTTCCACTTCAAATAATGCAAATCTTTCTCTTGACAATGAGAATGAAGTGATCAATATTTAGAATGAATAATGCCCACTTTTTATTCTTAAACAAGTTTCTCAACAAAATAATTTTGATCTAACCTATTGGTTAGTCTCCCATTCTCCGTCATTAGACAATGATTCTGATTTACGTAGTTTTACTAATATTTTTTCTACCATTGATAACAATGCTCAAGTAATTATTCCCTCATGGTACTTACACAAACTCAGGTAACCACTATCACTACTTGTGTTACTATAGCTGTTGATTTCTCCCTTGAGATTGGTTCACTATCTCATTCCATTTACATTCTCAAGATAACACATATATAACCCTTTCTAATTATAAGGCTAATAATGCTCGACAAAAACTATTATGTTCATGCTCTATTTGTTACTTAGAATCAGTCTCTTAAGATGACTTGGATTATGTTGGCACTCATGTTATTTTTTTACTAAATTTAATGAAAGTATTCGATTGATAGGCTTCATGGTATTGAAAAAAAAACTGAATGTCTTGAATATTACAAAAATCCTCCAACAGATCGATCTATCCTATCCCTTATTATGATGTATCTAATCGAAAACAGAGCACGACTTGATTTGCCTTTATCATTTTTTTTTAATGATTGGTCCCTTGATTTTCTTTTGTAGTATCATTTTAATTAATGATTCTTTATTTTGCTTAAAGAAATTTAGAATAATAAAAAATATTTAATTAAATGAATAAGGCCTCATAACTTGAGCTTTTTATGTTAAAAATCACATCCCACTCACCTTTATTACTAAACCATTTATTTCTAGGATTAATAAAGAGCTAAATGATTAGATTTGATTCCCATTCTCCTAACTCAATTTTTGTTACACAAAATAACTATAACATATAATACTAAATATAAGAAAATATTAATCATAATTAAGTCAAGTTATTGTCCTTTTCTATAAATAACATTTGTATTTTTTTATTTAAAATTAAAGATCTTTGAAGAAAAAAAAAGGGTATGAATCAAAATTGAAAGCGATTTTGCCTATCTTGTCCCAATTTGTGAAAAACATGCCTTAAGTTTGTGCCCCTTAAAATATGAAAAAAGATTTTATCTTCATCCTTTTGGTTATTTTCAATCCTAATAAGTTTTGTAGTTGTGAGAACCTAATTTATGATATAATAAAGCCAGGCAGATCAATGAATATGGCAACCTTCATATTCTTATTTATGGAATATTTGATAATTGATATTAATTATTCTTATTTATCATTTGAACAAAATTGAATCTACTAATTAGTGAATCTGGCGACTATCATTTTACATTATATTTGCTTCTCAATTTAATAAAAATAAAAGGCAAATATATAAGTACCCATGTATATATTTCTGTGTGTGTGTGTGCATGTATGTGTTTATATATATATATATATATATATATATATATATAATATATATATATATATATAGTCAAAAAATGGCCAGAGGCTATTATACGAGAAGTCTAATGATTTGAATAACACATCTTTAAGGCTAATTGTGTTATAGAGAATTTGAACTCCCGATCTGAGAGGTCTTACACTGAGGATGCCAACCAATAGGCCAATGTAAGTGGCATTGTGTGTGTGCGCGCGCACGTGCTATATATATATATGTGTGTGTGTGTGTGTGTGTGTGTGTGTGTGTGGGTGGTACTCAGATCAGTTGGTTGTACATCTGCTTGTCAGTTGTAAGTCCCCTCTGAACTAAGGTTTGATTCCCTCCGAGTGTAGGGTGTTGTACTCGAATTCAAGGCGCATGAGAGATGGTCTGGGCTCGTATAATAACATCAGACCATTCCTTAGGTATGTATATATATATATAT
>NW_018165318.1:1549290-1555572 GCF_001263595.1 Phalaenopsis equestris | reverse complement strand
TATATATATATATATATACAAATGAATGATTTGTTGTGAATTTAGGGGAATATCACTACTCAATACTCCTAGAATCACGTTTAAACCGCTATTTTAGGCTATTTTGACCTATGTAGAAACTTTAGTCTATTGTAGTGCGATACATCTTCCTATATAATTAACATGCAGAAATAATAAATCAAATCAAAATATATGACATTTTTGCAAAAAAAAGAAAAAAAGAAATTTAAAATTAGTTATTTAATTATTCAAATATTTCAACAAGCTATTTCATATACCATGCTAACGATCTTTACTTCAACTGAAACAAGCCTGCACAAAAAGCAGAAATTTTGATGAAAACCTGGCTTGTTTTTAAGCCGCATTGGAGAAGATGGGCACAAATTGTTTCTTTAAATTAATCTATTATCAACCATCACATCGATAACAAGAGAATATATTTTCAGAATTTAATCAGAATAAAATTTGTAATTAATTTTTTTTTCTTTTTAAATAGGATTAATAAATAAATATTCAATCTAGATTTAATTATTTTGATTGGAATATTGTCATTTTTTTCTATATATGTGAATAGAAAATTTATTTTAATTATGATCATTTTATTTTCACCTTTATTAATAAACATTCCAATATATTTGTGGGAATTTTTTGGTTTATTATCAAATTATGTTAAAGCAATTAGTGATTTAATAAAATTCAGCGTTTATTTAAACGTGTTTTAATTGAACATGATCAAACAAATAGCCGTTATATAGCCTAAATCGTCGTCACGGGAGGGGCCTACAGCTGACTACCTGTCAGGTCAGCCACCCTGGCCGACCATCTTCATCCAACCGGCCGGCTATCTGGGCCGACCATAGAAGTTTCAACTAGCCAGCCACCCTGATTGGATAACCTTGCAGGCCAACCACCTAGGCCGGCGACAACCAAACGGCTGGCCAACGCCAACCAGTCGCCACTTGGGCTGGCCATTGCCGGCTGATCGACCACTTTCGCTGTGGCCAACCACCTGGGTCAGTCACCCGACGCTGACGAGTTTCATAAAGCAAGAGCATATTTGTAATATTATATTTCCTCCTCATTTTACCTCAATAAATAGAGGGCTATCAGTATGTACAAGGGGTATTGGGCCCTTGGTCATGGTCCCTAACCTCTCTCATTTATCCCTATGTAGGGAGCTCGCTCCCCTTCTCTCCTCACTTGTAATCGTACTTTTTTTATGGAATATTAGAGGTCAACGAGCCTGGGAACACCCCGTTTTTCCCGCCAGCGCGGAAAGCCTCTTACTTTCTCTCTCTTTCTCCATCTCTCGAGTTTCATGCTCTATTCCTTGGTCATGATCCGAAGGATGTATTTAGATTCAACATCCTAAAATGTGCGGTGAGCGCAGAGCGTGTCACCAATAAAAAAATGAGTATTATGAGTAAAAAAAAGCCTAAAACAAAAAAATAAAAGAATAAGAAGAAACAAAGAAATGAAGAAGACAAGAGGGAAAAAAATAGTAGAATCATAAATGAACATAAAATAAGAACACAAGAAGAGAATAGACAAAAGCAAGAGATAAACTAAAAGCAAAAGAGGGAAAAAAAGGAGGAAAGGCAAGAAGCAAGAGAAGGAAAAACCCCTCTCATATTCCAAAAGAAAGATTTTTATGGAAAAGAAAAAAGATAAGCACCTTTTTTCTTTATCTTGTTTACCCTTTTTAAATGAAGAAAGAAATACAAAAGAGAAATAATGAAGAAAGAAATTTAGAAGAGAAATAATGAAAAAAAGTCTCTTCATGAGCAAACAAATTATTCCTCCATTCAAGCCTCCACTTCGAAATGAGCAAACAGACTCTCTCTCTTCATTTAAGTCTCACCATCATGATGAGCATACAAAATATTTCTTCATTTAAGCCTCTCCTCCGGGATGAGCAAATAAACTATCTTGCTCTTCCACAAAACCTCTCCCCACACTCGAACTTAGGAAATCACCAAAACCCATCTTGAAGCTCAACTCGGGAAAATCTATGGAGGTGTTTCCCTACCCAAAAGTAACAAGATCCACAAAAAAATACAACGTAAATCACCCCACTAGCGAGTCTCAACGGTTACTCTTGCAAAGGAAGCGACAAGATCCACCTAAGACTTGACAAAGGGCATGGCCTGCCGGAGGCGATATTCCAATGATAGCAAAAGAAATGGGCAAGGAGTAGGGCCTGAGTTGGGTAAAATCTTATATCCAAAAGCCTGTACATTAACTAATGATTTTTTTCAAAAAATTTTCCCACAAGAAGCTATCAAAAAGGGTTGTTAAAAAAATAATAAAAGTTAGAAGCTCAGGGAAGAATGTTTTTTGTACTCATGAGTTTTTCATTCTTATTGCTGCTTCGCCTTCAAGAAGTAAAAAAAACATGAGGACTTCATGTATAGCCTAATGATATGACCTCACCAAGCTTGTAGAAATCACCATCGTTAGAGATGTGCCGATAGTTGAGCCCTTGTCGAGTCTGCCATCCTAACCGACTATCTTCATTCAGTTGGTCACCCATTTGAGCGGATCATAGAAGTTTCAATCGGCCAGCCACCCTAGTCGACCAACCCTAACAAGATGAACACGTGGTACGGGCACGACCAAACACTCAACTAACACCATGCGACCGACCACTTGGGCTCGCTAACACCATCTGACTGGCCACTTGGGTTGGCCACTCACTCCCAGTCAGCCGGTCACTTGGGTAAGCCACCAAAGCCCACTTGGGTCGACCACCTCTAGTCGACCGTCCACTTGGGAAAATCATCTGATGCTGATGAGTCAAGCGAAAAAAAAGCTCCAGGATGATGCTTTTGTGCTCCCTTCTTAAAGCTCAAGAAACCTCTAAAACCCATCTTGAAGCTCGGCTCTGAAAAAACTATGGAGGTGGTTCCCTTCAAAAAAGTAACAAGATCAACAAAGACTACAATGTAAATCACCTCATTCACAAGTATCAACTGTTACCCCCATGAAGGCAAAGACAAGATCATCTTGAGTCCTGACGAAAGTTGTGGCTTGCCGAAGGCGATGCTTCGAAAGGAGTGGGACTTGAGTTAGAAACTTTTTCATTTAAAAATCTAAAAGAAAGATTGACTGATTATACCCTCAAAAGGTTTGGACACTGATTGATAATTATTTTTAAAAAAAAATCACTTATTGAACGACTAACACAAGGGCTATTTGAAATTAAGTAAAACTAGAAGCTTATGAAATCATGTTTTTTGTACTTAGGAGTTTTCCATTCTTATAACAGTTTTGCCTCCAAGAACTGAAAAACTCATGACCTTTATGTACAACCTAAAAAATAGGACCACCTCGTCAAGCCAAGGGAGTCGTCGCCACTGAAATTGTCGTCACCGGAGTCGCGACAACAGCCTTACACTTACCAGGTTGGTCACCTTGACCAACCACCCCCTCCAAGCTGGCCAGTCTCAGCCGACCACAAGGACTAGTCAACCGACCACCAAAGGCCTGCTACCATTAGCTCATCATACATTCTCGGTCGACCATAAAAAGCAGTTGACCAGCTATGAAGGGCCGACTACGTGAAGGTTCCCCTCGGCGACCACCATGTTCGACCATCCCAACTGCCTACTTGGGTCGATCAACTCAACCAGTTGACCTCCATGTCTGGCCAACCCAGCTGGCCACTAAGGTCAAAAACATACATGAAATTTCACTTGGCCGACCGCTCTAGTCGGTCGACCATCATCGTCTGGCTGCAGAAAAGGTAGACAACGAGCCACTTGGGCCAACCACCCGACACCAACAATCCTCCCAAGTCCTAGGAAAATGGATCCAATCAAGGAAAATAGCGGAATACCCCCTCAACTCCCCTTAAAGTACGGTCATAAGTACAATATCCCTTTCCCCTTCTTTCTCTCTCTATAAATTGAGGAACTCTTGCATGTAAAAAAAAAGGATCCCTAGGCTCTCTCTCACCCTCATGTAGGGAACTTGCTCCCCTTCTCCCTCACTTTTAACTGTATCTTATGTGGAATAATATGGGTCGCCGAGCCCAACGACACCTTCCTTTGTCCCCAACAGGGCAAGCCTCTCTCTTTCTCTAATTTCATACTCTATTCCTTGGGCACAATCTAGAGAACAAATTTGAATTGAACATGTATATATATGAGTGTGTGTTCGTGCGTGCATGCACAACTGTGGCCTGTTGAATAACAACTTCGGCGTAAGTCCCCTCTATCCCGAACTCAAATCTATTTGGGTCAAATTAGCACATATCCGGTGGACAAATACATGTTATCGTCCATCTTTATATATATATATATAAGATTGTCGCGTACCTTGGCGTGATGGTTGACATCCTCGGTATAAGACCTCTCAGGTCGGGGTTCAAATTCTCTCTGGCGACGTGAGCCTTAAGGTGACGTTACTCGAATTGTTAGGAATATTAGAAGTGGTTGGAGACTCTTATAATAGTCATTAGCCATTTCTTAAAAAAAAATTATACATATATATATATGTATATATATATATATATATATACGTATATTAATTTTTTTATTGGGAGGAATATTTTAAACTGATTTCCACCGTAGGCGTGTAGGGTTGGGCCATCTATATCTGGACGGCCTCACTCTCTCTCTCTTCATTCAATATATATATATATATATATATAAAAGCAGATAAAAATAGAAAAAAAAAAAAGAAGACGAAAAGGCCGCAGCAGAATCTGGAGCAGAGGCATAAGCGCTCAGCCTTGCAGTGTTCATCGGAACTTGGAGTCTCCCAAAAGGAAAATTGATAAGAACGCCACTCTCTCTCTCTTTCTTAATCGGTAAGGGTGTACGTTGCTTGTCTACATAATTTTCACCGCTCGCAAATGATGCAAGGAATCGTTTTTACTTTTGCCCGTTAAAGAAGAAGGAACAGTTGTTTCGTTGGGACTGATGGCTCCTCCCATTCCTTCGAGAAGTTCCTTTCACCGCTCTGAATCTATTTACACATAAAACTTTATATTTACATGCATACCCCTCAAGCCTTTAATTTATTATTAGTCTAAATAATAAAAATAGCTCATTAGAGAATATATCATAAATAGGAGAGATGCTGGAGCGGAGCCGAGCCCACGAGCGGAGTGGGAATGATCTGTCCAATCAGTGGAATTTCATTATGTGGGTTGGGAGTACGGGGACAACACCCCGCAGTTTGGTACATATGTAATTTAAGTAATTGCATATTGTACTATAATGTTATATATATGTCATGTTTGTAACCCTAAGTGACTCTCTGAGTTTGAGATTCTGAATCTTGTATTTTGTACTCTTTTCTGAATATTGAAAAAGGAAGTCGCCGCTCTGCTCCCGAGGATGTAAACACTTTTGTTGAACCTCGTAAATCTCTGTGTGTTCTTCTGAATTTGTGCCGATTCTTGTTTTTCTTCGCCCTAATTTCTCAACAATAACCAACCTGCTTTAACCGCAGTGTCAAATGTATATAATGGTAGGATAGAATTAGGGCTACAAATATCGGGATAATTACATACACAATATTTGAAACATTACTATTTATAAATCTAGCACCTATGAGATTGTTATTTTTTTTTTTGAACTTATTAAGAATTAGATAAAAATGAAGAATGAGGGTTGAGATTTTATCGCTAATTTTGATATTTGAGTGAAAATTTGCGAAATGGATGAATTAGGATGCTAGTTTTGTTAAAAATGATGTTTTGAGGTGCTAATTATGTAATTTCTGCCTTTTTTTTTAGGCATAATTAGTTTAGAACTCCGAGATTTTGGTTGGCCATTTTCGTTGTTGACCATTATGACTTTAATTGTAAATTTTATTTGCACTCCAAAACAAATGTTGTCGGCAAGCACCAAAATCTCTCTGCAGTACTCCTTTACTTGCTGCAGAAATACAAATTTAATATGACAATAATTCAAATTTCTAAGAAGCAGCTTTAAAAGTTCATTAACTAACTAACGGATGTACATAATCCCTTTTAGATTCATTTTTTATATTATTTTATTTATATGTTAATTTGAGGTAAAATATGGGCTTTCTTTTAAATTTGTATTATTAATTTTATTCTTAGTAAATATTGAATATAAAATAAGCAAAACCAACGGTAGAGATGCACAACAGCTGACAACTTGCACAAGTAATAAATGTTAGAATAATTAAAATTATTTTGAGTGTTTTAAAAATAAATTAATTTATATTTTAAAAAATAAAAATCTGTGAAATATATAGTAAATGAATATGTTTGAAACAAATCATAGGATCCCTAGGCTCTCTCTC